>NC_056741.1:1737115228-1737192728 GCF_019279795.1 Protopterus annectens | reverse complement strand
GACCAGACTGTGTCCCGGGCTGCGTCCTACATGAACTCCAAGAAGAGCTAAACCCAAACGTAAAACTACTGTTCAATCTCAGCCTTACTACAGGATATGTGCCCAAAGAGTGGCGTACAGCAACAGTGGTCCCTCTCCATAAAGGTGGTGCCTCAACGGATCCTGGAAACTATCGCCCCATAAGCCTGACTAGCTTGGTCTGCAAAGCTATGGAAAGGATCATCATGGACCTCATAAATAAAGATATTGGGGACCTACAGACACTGAATCCTACCCAGTTCGGCTTTGTTAAGGGCAGATCCTGCCTCTTAAACCTGGTTGATTTCTTTGAAACAGTCACCAAGGCCATTGACGAGGGGAAGGTGGTCCACACAGCCTACCTGGACCTCGCAAAAGCCTTCGATACAATACCCCACTCGGGCATTATAGATAAGCTCACCAGCTTAAATATAAACCCCTATGTCACTAGATGGATTGCAAACTGGCTCAAGGACAGAACCCACATGGTTAGAATTGCTGGAGCCATGTCAGACTCCAAACCAGTTACAAGTGGTGTCCCACAAGGCTCAGTCCTGGGACCTCTCTTGTTCGGTATATATTTCTCGGAGGTACAGGCCAACATGGAAGGACTGTGGCTGACCAAGTTTGCAGATGACTGCAAACTGGGCGCCATAATTGACTCTCCAGCTGACACAAGCATCCTCCAAAAGGGCCTCATAGAAACAGACAACTGATGCCAGAGCCATGGCCTCAAGCTAAACGCCAAAATGTGTATAGTCATCCCTTTGGCAAAAACAAAGTGCCCACAAATTACCACATAGGTGGTAATCCATTAAGTACAGAATAAGTAATTAGGGACCTGGGGACCCAAGTTGATAGCAATCTCTCATTTGACAACCACGTGGCCAAAGTGGTTAGAAAAACATTTTATATAGCCCACTTAATCATGAAGGGATTCACATCTAGATCAGGGGAGGTCATCGTGCATCTTTACTCATCCCTCATCAGGCCCATAATTGAGTACAATGCCCCTTTTGGGATGTACCTTACCAGACACCTGCAGCAACTGGAAAGACCCCAAAAGTACCTCACCAAGAGGATCAAAGGGCTCAAACAGATGCCATATGCTGCCCGGTTAAAGAAACTCCAGCTCTACTCAGTGGCATACCGCCTGTTCAGAGGCGATCTGTGCCTGACCAACCCGGAATTAATGGACATGCTGCACCTCAGAAAATCCAAATCCCATCGAGCTACGTGCTCGAGAGACTTGAACCTCAGCACTGAAATAAATAGGACATGCTGGAGGGACAGATTCATAATCCAGAGGCTCCCTTCACTCTGGAATAAAATCCCAGTCCAGGTTAGGCAGAGTCCCTCATTGACTCTCTTCAAGAGGAATCTTGATGAGTGGATGGGAGATCGTAGGTTTACCCCGGGTATCACTTCTGTGTCACTGTTAGACAGAGGCACAGTATACTAACCTCGAAAAAGGGCATAGCAAAATAAATTTAAAATGGGTGGTGAAAGCCAAACACATTCTGGCTAGGCTTATAAATGCCCTAGGGCAGATAGCCTAGTATGAACCTATGAACCTATGTGATGTCTTGTAGCACAGTCTCAGTTCCTTTTTTATAATGCTGTCAGTATACTTTGCTAGTGAAGGAGTAGATTCTCAGGTTACTCTTATATACCTTTGTTCAGTACCTAGTGGTAGTAACTTACTTTTTGAGTCTCTAATTGTAAATTTTTTTTTGGGGGGCGGGGGTTGTTGAAGCCTCTGCTGGGTGCCAAATAGCTCAATGTTTGAATTTTCAGGGTTAATTAGTAGCATGTTTGCAATGAATGATTCTGTTATTAAGATATCATCAGTATATAGTAAAGAGTTAAGCTGTGGCTATAGTATTAATGAAAAGGGAAGACAATAGTAGTCCTAATATGGGTACTTGTGGTACCTTGAGTAGATAAACTATTTTCTGTGCATCTATCTCCCACTTTTTTCCTGCACTCCTTCTTTCTTTTAATGACTTCCTAGATTTCTTGCATTCCATCACCAGGTCTCTTTATATGCCTTATTTCCATACCTGGCTCAGTCACCTACCTGTTCTGTAGTCCGCACACATGGTGTTTTAGGCACCCACATTCTTCTTCAGCTTCACCTAGTTCCTCTTCTTTTTGAGATGCTAGATTCCTGATTATTTCCTTGAACTCTTGTGCTTTCTCTCCAGTCAACTTCCAGGTCTTCAGTTTAATATCTGTTGACCATAGAGCCTCCTGTAACCAATGCTTGCAGCTGATTGTGACAGCCACTGCTTTATGCTGTGGGTTGACTGTTTCACTGCAGATGTCTTTTCAATTGGTATTCTATTCCACTGTCCCTTCCTTGTTATAAGGAAGTCTACCTGCTCTGCATGTTGGCCACTCTTGAATGTCATCTTTTGATTGCCTGTCTTGCTGAACTATACATTTGTCTCCATCAAGCTATTTGTTTGAGAAAAGTCTAGAATGGCCTCCTGCTCTTTCTTTACTCCTTTGTCCCACACATATAGACCCAGGTAGTCCACATATCCTTTTCTGTCTTAGTATAGCCATTCAGCTTTCCCATTATCAACACCAACTAATGTTGTCCTGCTTTATCTAACAGGTCCTACAACTGCTGCCTGACTGCACTTTTTCCCTTATTATCATAAACCTGCTGCGTAGGCTTAGATTATGAATACTGTTCTATTCTTAAACTACAGTTTGATCACCATTAGTCTGGAACTAATACTGATGATGTCCCTCAATGTCATGTGAAAACATTCCTGATGATTTTCACACCACATCGTGTCTGTTCTTCCGCTGTTGGGGGGAGGAGACAAATCAGGTACCACTGTCTGTGTCCTCTACTTGCACTAACCAATGGTGTTAATTCTGCAGTTACCTCACTGAAGACATATGCTGTCTGGATAACATTTGCCATTAGCCTTACAACTTCTTTTGAAAATCCTCTTAGCTAAACAAGTATGAACAGGTACCCCACCTCACTCTGTTGAATGCTTTCTTGACATCAAGGATCACAGTTAAGAGAGATTTATTTTCCATAGTGACTTTGCACATAATTAGCAATAATTTTTTTAGTATATTGTTGAAAGTTTGCCTACCTCCAACAAACCCACACTGGTCCTTTTGAATCACTTGAGGAATAGCCACTGGTAGCCTTGAAGCTATGAAGGCTATTAGAATCTTAAAATTTTGGTTTATAACTGATGTGTGTCTGTATGAACCCACTAATTGAAGTTCTTTTTTTAGGTTTCAAGATCGCTTTTACCATTGCACCCTTCCATGAGGGTGGTGCTGCTTTAGTGAAAAGTACTGAATTTAATACTTTTAGTAGACATTCCTTCATTCTATCTCCTCCCAGCTTATATGGCTCCAGTCGAATCCCATCCAACCCAGGAGATTTGCCATTTTGATATTATTAATGTGGTTCTCTGAATTCCCCGAGAGATATAGACTTCATAAAGCCTTTCAATTGAGCAGGAGTCAGACTTGGAAGCTATACTCCATTAAGGAATTCTTATAGTGCACTAACAGTTAAGAAGCCTAACAAGCCGTACAGATCTTCTATGTGGAATTGCATATAGTTTTCTGTGAACTCATTTAAAATTGTATCCAGGTTTTCCACCTACACACCTATCTGTAGGCCCTTAATGAGTGCACTCACCTTTCAGTTTTGGATTTCTTCAATCTTATTGCTAAGGTCTTTTAAGCCTTACCTGAATGACTTAACATTTTGCTGGATCATTTTTATTCTGAACTGTCTCTCATTCTCCAAAATTGAATTGATTTCTTGTGTCTGAGTATCCTGCTATAGCATAAGCCATTTCTATCATTCTTTAGGACTAATTTTTCATGGTCTCGTTTCCTTTCAGAGTAACCCTGCAGCTTCCAGGACAAGCTTTCCCTGTTTTTTTTTTTCACAATTTAACAGAATGTCATCCTGATCTGTATTTGCCCAGTATATTCTGCTTTATGTTATATATACCCACCCTGCTTTAAAATTATCAGAATTACTGTAACTTAGGGGGACCTCCAGTGCTGTTGTGGTACTCCAGAATCCACTTTTAAAAACAAAACTAATGCAGCATGATCTGACATAGTGATTGACAGTGCCCTCTATCCTAACATCACCAATATTTCCATTACTTTTGTATGTAGGTTCTGCAAATTCTAGATCAGTTATTGTGTACATTCAAATAGTATGTAAATGAAGCTTAATCCCATTCATTTGTCATCCATCTATGTCATGTAATCCCTGAATCTCAGATAAGGATGAAAAGTAGCACTTCTGGTAACTTGTAACTTCTTGGACTCTTTTGCACTTTTATGGAAGCTGCAACAGTATGAAAATTCACTGCCCAAATGAACACCTGTTCTTGCCATCATATTATCTCTTTACATATTTTCTTACAGTACTCTAGGGTAGACTCTTGGATAGTTGCAGCTCACCAAAGTGAATAGTTCGATTTATATCCATAAAATCATTGTTAGGTACCTGCTGTATTTATTTAAACTCTGCTGTAATTTCCTGCACTTGAGAAATCTTGCAACTGGTATTGCTACCTCTCCTGTTTTTGGATTCCATACTGTTACCTGATGCTATAAATAAAAAACAAAATGTGAGAGTTTCTTGTGTACTCTACACGATGTGTGCTGCCTAAAGAAGCACTATTTGGGTGATATTTTCCTTATGTATCTTAGAATTTTTTCTCTTTTTATCTAGTTAATTATCCTAGTAACATTCCAGGATAATGACTTAAACATCTTATTTCCCAGTATAACTGATATCTGTGAACCTCTCCAAGAGAAACATAGCAGCAGACAACCACCTTTCTTTCCAGGCTTGTACATAGCTATTGGCTGTTTTATATACCTATGTGTTCTTGTCTCCATGCTGGCAGCAAAGTCATCACTGTATATTTTTTCATTGACAATCAGCAATCACTTTATATCATTAACAATATAGATTAGGTGAAAGAAAACATTCCTATAACAAAACATGAAACTATGCACAGCTTCAGCATTTAATATATGCTTATTAAATATTTCTCTGAATATTTTTGCTTCCAAGGTTACCCAATCCACCTCTTCCATGGAAGATAGGGCAAACACTTTGTCAAGGGAAGTGCCCATGGTATTTCATAAGAAGAACATAACAGTAAATGGATTTCACTATTTTCCATTTAACTAATTAGTTCTGTGTTTTCCCTCTCGGTTTACTTCAAGAAATGCATGTAACAGTATTTAAATAACTTCCCTGATATTTATTTCTTACTTTGTCCATGATTTTGCCCTTTTGTGCTAATTTGTGTTTAAACAGTGGAAATGGTGCTGTTTCCTTCCTTCCTTGTAATGGCAACATGCTGCTATCTTCTACATGGTGAACCTGATGGAAATCACTTTCAGCCTCCTTACTGATTATTACTGTAAGCAATTTATCGGCTTCAAAACCTGTTTTAAAACCAGTAAGAAACTAGCCTGTAGTACATGCTGGGTAGATTATTTAAATTTTTTTTTGCCCTGCATCTTGCCTTTTATCTTCTGGTTTTGGCACTAATTATATGCTTAAACTCTTATAAATAGGTTAAAGCAAACTTTTCAGTTTATTCAACAATCTTCCCTTATCTTTTATTATTCTTAGAATTTTATTTTTAATCCATGACTTTCTACTTTTAAGCTTCAAAGATTTTTTTTAATGTTCTCAGTTATCTCTTTCATTACCACAATAAAATAATCAGTTTTATTAACCAATTTAAAAAAAAAAATAAATCTGTTGAGAAGTCACTGATTTAATACCTCCGTAAGTAAAATGCCTGATATTGTCTTGGAAACTAATACTGAAAATATTGCTCTAAATTAGATGATGATCTGAAAAAAAAATCACAACTCCATAAACAGAAATAATTTTATTAATTTTTAATATTACCTAGTCAGAGACAGACACACAACCAATAGGCAATTTATACTGGTGCCAGTGAACTATGTAAGACCAACTTCAGAAATATATTTCCAAGGCATTATCAAATATCCCATTCAAGCCCACATTTTTGTCACCATGCACTACTAACACAGAACATGTTGAAATATCCTTCTGATGATTAACACCACATCTTAAAAATATGTCAGTCTGGGGAATCTAAAGGCAAATAGACTGTGTTAATCAACAGGGGAAGGAATACTAAATTCAGCGAACTGAAGCAAAAAGAATATCAGCATACATGTTATTGTGATTTATAAACAGATATTCCAGAGTCAGTTCAGCAAAAATTGCTAATCACCATTAATTTCTTTCAAATTGTCATCCATTACTACAATAAACCCCTGAATTTCTAATTAGAGACTATGTATTTGAGTATCATGTAGTCAGATTCAGTATCCTTTTAGAGAGTGGTGACTCTATGAATCAAGCACACTGAAAGTCTCTTTCAGAAGTTATGGAGATTTCACTTCACCCTACTGCTGTGGGGCAGTGGAATAAGTATAAAAGCCTGGGGGTGCTATAATTAAAAAAAACAGAGTATAATACTCAAATTATTTTCAACACAAGAGAAACTATAACAGCTGTCACAGATACTTACAGTTATATGGGGAACATACTGCAAATAATAAAGAGGAAGATATTATTAATTATTTAAATCAGTTAAACTACCAAACATTAATTCATAATAAGCTACCCTATTAAAATCCCCTTTTGCAATCTACAAAATTGTAAACATAAAACGTTAAAAAAAAAACAAAAAAGCACTTGACCCAACCATTTTCTGTATTGAATTCCACAAATGTTTTCCATGTGAGATATCTAAAATCCTTCTAGACCTTTTCAATAAAGTCATTGCATAAGGCATATCAGATCTGTATTTTAATGGATAAAACACATTGCTAATTCTGAAAACATTATCAAATTTTAGGGACCCAGAAAACTGTAGACCGATAATGTTAGCCAATCTTTACCTAAAAATAAATATTTCCCTATAAAAAAATAAACTGGAAGCTGTTTTACTCACAATTATTTCAACACGTCAAACGTTTTTTTTTCTCAAAAAAAGTCACATTGGATGTTACATTCTACCTCTAGAATGTATCCAGATAATAAACACTAAAAAGAAAAAAATATATTAGTGCACTTGCTGTTAACATATCAAAAGCAGTTTATATAAAAACACCTTCTTAGAGAAATTTTACATAATACATACAATAGTTTTTCTAAATGAGTTTACTTCACAATGTCGAAAGCCAACAATATGAAGCTGATATTGTCGGCACCACAAAATCGAAAGCACAGAACATCATGCAAGTAAACGGAAATCTCCATAGGGGGAGATTTCCATTTACCTCAATGTAGTACAGTCTCAGAGTTGGAATATTTAAGTGGGGGGGTGTGGGGGTGCAGGGGGGCTTGCACCCCTGCCTACGCTAGTTAGTTTTTATTTTTGCTTGTTTTTTTTTAAATGTTATTCAATGTTTTACTAAATCGATCACTAGAGGTCGACCTTTAGTGATTTGATGTAGTAAGATTTCGATAACATGATATAGACGCTTTGTAAATTCTACATTACAGTTCTGCCAGACACCTTTGCCAACAGTATAAATGTGTATTTATCCTCTCCAGATTCAGACCTGTACTACTTTAATTATAAACTGAATTTGAACAAATTTATCCTTGTTCCAATAAACCAGAATTATTTATCCAAAATACTCCCATTTAATTGTGATTTAACATCCTTGACCTCCTTGAAACATTTAAGGTTTTTGTATAATGCAAATCTATCATTACATTTTCTAAATAATGTGGCTAAAATTTGGAATGATCAAAAATGATGTCACATGATGGAGTAATCTAAAACTACCTCTCCTTTAAAAAGCTGACATAGTAAAAATGAACATTATGCCCAAGATTATTTTCTGTTTGATCTCTGCCTTATAACAGATACCAAGTAGATTCTTTAAAATATTACTTTGACATTGAATAAGTTGATTTGGACTCCAAAGTCACCATTGATGCCATACCACACATTAATTCCCTCTAAAGGACAAGGGGATCTGGCCTTACCAGACATCTTTTTGTACTATTTAATTATTAACTGAAGCTGAATCCTAAAAAAAAAATAACTTATGTGCCAAAACAAATTGTGTGGGTTCCATTGTGGGTACAAATCTGGAAAAAATATTTATGACAACATGATTGCAACCTTGAGGCTCTTCTGTTTACTAAATCAAAGGGCATTAAACAATTAAAATACATAATATTATATCTAAAAAATCTACTTTTCAAAGTTGAATTGGTATGATAAAGTTAAAAAGAAAAATTTGAGTGGTTGCAGCCAATGAAGTGCAACCATCATTTTAAACTAAATAATAATATGAGTTTTTTCTTCCCCCAGTAAAGCAAACATCCATTAGTGATTTTATTGTAAATGAGCTGAACTTTATTGAACTAAAAAGAATCTACCTAAAGGTTACCTAACAATTCTAGGCCAAATCTTTTACTTAATGCATCAAAAATATAATAACACAATTCTGGATACATCAAAGATAATTTTATATTAAAGAGCTATAAACTCTCTTTTATCAGTAAACCTATAAACCAATAAATACAAGTATAGTGACACTTGTATATTTTCTTCTTAGTGGACAAAACTGGACAAATCCCATGAAAACCAGTAAAATAAAAAAAAATGTAATTAAATCTTAAACACAGAGTGCTACAAAAATTGTATTATACACAATAAAATACCCTAAACAATGCCTACACGATGCTGCAAAAAAGGCATAATAATTTCCATCTTATTTATGTGACTCAAAAATGCTGATATATACCAAATTTTTTGGAATGCAACTGACATATACCACTCTTTTTGGGAACGTAACTATGTACACCAGCTATGGACTAAATAAAATCATAAAGTAAGCCACTGTGGCTACAATTAATTGGTGATTAAAAATATATACAGTTCTACTTATTATGCATACAGCAAAATCTTAAGAATGTCAACACATTTTAATAACTTTAGTCATGTTAATAAAATTCTATATTGCATAAAAATGTACTACCATAAGGAATATATGTTGGAAATGGTTCATAGAGACAATTACAAAATACATTAAGGCATTTAAAATTATAACACAAAATAAGAAAAATATGTCTGTTGTTATGGACTGCTGGTCCAAAATATTGGGTATACTTAATTAAATTAAAGGTCTCAAATATGAGGAGCTGCTATATTTACTCTTACACCCTTCAAGCAGATCTCTTGAGGTTAAATATAAACTTGCTTTAGAGAGCGTTTAGACTTCCATCTTCATGACTTTACATACATATCCCTGTTTAATGGTATGGCAATTATTAAATGTTTGCCTTGCTCTACATACATAACAGGGCTGTAATGTTCATATAAAAATTTGAGGGAACTTTCACAAATTATTTGAACTTGACAAGCAGCATGCCTGAAATTACTTGCATACATAGCTGCAATTTTATTGTTTGTTGTACTTTAGTCTGTTGGTGATATATTCTGTTTCTTGTTTGTTTGTTTGTTTTCATCATTAGTGCTGTTCATTCAAAAAATGTATACTGAAATAAAAATACATTGGATAAAAAAAGCATGGGAGTGTTGGAAGTGTTCCAGAACAAGAAAGGTGCAAAGGGTGGTTGAATCTTTGCAAAATACTCTAAAGTAGCTTTCCAATGTGCTTGATTTATGGGACCATTTCTTTCTAAAAAGAGTGTTTAATCTATTAACATGATAGGATCAACACTGTAAACAGGTAATCATTGCTCTAGTTGAAGCAGTTCATTTGATTAACAGTACTCATTATTGTGGGTTATGCAAACTGAGTAACTTGGATATTTAGGAAAGTTAGAATCTCCCATATACTTAACTTTCTGCCCAAGAACAAAAATAAGTAATTTACACATACTTGCATACATTCCTACATGCATATGAATATTTCAAGTATGAGCATTAATGCCCTTCTAGCTTGCCAATATACAAAATCACTTGTTCCCATAATAAGTGTCCAGGCTGTTCTTAAAAATATTTAAATTAGTACTTGCTTTATTGTAATTTGGTAGTCTGTTCCATGCATCAGCTGGTCTCTCAGAGAACCAAGGAGTACACTTCTTATTCCTATAGAATCTTCTACATAGGTTGTCTGATGATTCACTACTACTTTTTGAAAACCCCAAACATTCTCAGAGGTAGGTGTCTCTAAATGCCCTATATACCTGAATAAGATCTCCTGTTAGATATCTATAAGAGACACTGTAAAAGTTTAGATATTTTTGTCTTTCATAATAACTTAAATTTTCACATCCATGGATGCCCTTGGTATACTTCCTCTGTATTCTTTCCAGTTTACTCATACTTGTTTTCTTATACGGTTTCCATATTGTCATTCCATACTCAAGTGTGGGTCTAATGTAACTAATAAACAATGAGCTCATCCTTTATGATTTCCTAGACTTTATAAATCTTTTTATACCACGTACAGTTCTATAACTATCATTAACCAATTTTGGTTGATATGATTAGAAAAACTCATAGCTAGATATACCTAGATAAAATCACAATAAAAGAACCAACGATAATCCAAGGAGGAAGAACCAGTGACACAAAACCAAATAGCGTAATACAGTTTAATTACCGCTTTTGTCAAGAGACTTCTTCAGAATACATTTAAAATTCAAACCATCACTTAAATAGCTCACTAATAATTGCTTACAATAATCCAATAAAACTAATAAAAACAATCAATATTGTTAATTGAAAAATTCTTTCTGAACGGTCTTGTCTATACTCAATTTGCCATCCTTTAAAAAACATTTAACATTTATAGTGTCGTTTAGCCCTGGATGTTTATCAGATTTTAATCTAATTTGCCATAAGGTTTCCCTTTGCTCAACGTAGTTCTTGAAATCACCACCCCTCAAATCAGTTTTACAAACTTCTATAACTGAGAAAGTAAATTTCTTAAAATTATGACAGACCAATGAATGTTTGAATAAAGCATTTTTCTCATCATGAACTTTAATGCTGTAAATATGTTCGCGATTTCGTGATTTTAAACTTCTGGTCGTCATTCCTACATAAAAAGCGGAACATGTACTACAGGTGCTGATGTAAATAACACCTGTGGTGTTACAGTTTACATATTCTGGAACTTCAAAAATTCGATCAGAAGTTTCTACTGTTATAGATGGCCCAGTTGAGATGTACCTACACATGTTACATTGAAAACATGGAAACATGCCTTTTTTGTTAGTTTTTCTTGCGACTAAATCCCTGTTGTTACATTCTAAAGATTTTTTAATATTAAAGCTATTTCTAAATATAGAAAAAGGTTTTTCTCCTATGACCTTACTTACTTCAAGATTCCCCTGAATAATTTTCCAGTTTCTTTCGAGTAAATGTCTTATTCTTAAACTATCACTAGTCATGTCTAGAGAACAAACTGGTATATTACCCATTTTTACTTTATTTGAAACTAAATTTAAAGGAAAATCACCAGAGGAATTATCAATATTTAACAATGTCGGGTATAATATCTGTCTCTTATTTAAAACTTCTCTGATGATGTCGTCCAAAAGAAGTTTATCATACCCCCTATCAATAAACATGTTGTAAATAAAAGTTATCTCATCATGTAAATCCTTGTCATTTGATGTCATTCGACAGGCTCTGATGAATTGACCTTTAGGTATGTTTCTAATAACATGGGTAGGGTGCCCACTTTGGAAATGTAGGTAACTATTAGTAAAAGTACTTTTCCTAAAAATCCTACTATGGAATCTTGATTCAATGTTATCCCACCAGAAAAGTATATCCAAAAAATTGATGTTTAAACCTGTAGTGCCTAAGGTAAATTTCAAAAAACTCATTGTATGATTTACATCCAACAAAAAATGTTCCACTGTAACTCTATCCCCTCTTATGATGAAAATTAAATCATCAACGAATCGATGATATAATAAAATTTGATATTTATTTTTCAATAAACTAAGGCAGTCCAGTTCCCACCAGGACATAACTAAATTGGCATAAGAGGGTGCAGCTGGGGAACCCATAGCTACCCCTCTTATCTGTCGGTAGTAGGTACCATCAAACAAAAAATAATTATGATGTAATAAAATCTCCAAAAATCTGCATATTGTAGAAACTTGACCTGCACTGTAATAAGATTTGTTATTTAGTAAATTGTGTATAGCATCAACTCCCTCATCATGGGGTATACATGTATATAGAGAGGCCACATCTAAAGTAAAAATAACATGCTTACTTGGATCACAAACATTCTTGTCTGCAAATTCTTTTAATTTAGTTAAGAAGTGCCAGGAATCTTTTATGAAAGATTCCTGTTGGGAAACTATTGGCCCCAAGGTAGCATCTATGACAAGTGATATTCCTTCTGTGACCGAATGTGGAGAAGACACTATCGGCCTAAAAGGAGGGTCCACTAAATTTTTGTGGACTTTTGGTATTCCAAAAAGAATACCAATTCTGGGCTTATCTACGACACAGAATTCATACACTTCTAAATCAATCTCCCCAGACATCAGGGCATCATATAAAAAAGAATGAATTGATCTAAACCTATTGTTTATATCAAATAATGAAATAACTTCATATTCCTGTTTGTTTAATAAATCCAACATTTTTCTTTTGTAAGAATCTTGTGTCATTATTACTATGTTCCCTCCTTTATCACTTCTCATAAATCTCAATAC
Source organism: Protopterus annectens (assembly GCF_019279795.1). NCBI lineage: Eukaryota > Metazoa > Chordata > Ceratodontiformes > Protopteridae > Protopterus > Protopterus annectens. The sequence continues at coordinate 1,737,179,965 of NC_056741.1, read as the reverse complement.
ATTGTTTTTCTTGTGTAACTGGTGAAAGGCTTTCCTTTCAACAGGTGTTAAATTATTAACATTATTAGTGCTCTTAATTGTTTTCTCAAGTTCTTGAATACAAACTTGTTCAAAAATTCCGAGGGTGTGATTCAGCTGGGGGTTAAAAGTAGAAGGTTTTATTAATACTTTATTTGTTAAGGAAATGTCATGCAACAAATACTGCAGATTTAATCTCCTAGCATATTTCTTTATATCAACTACTGTTTTTCCGTAATCTGCCTTAGTTGTGGGAATAAAATTAAACCCAAGTTTTAAAACTTTTAACTCATTAGAATCAAATTCAGCTTCTGTTAAATTAATAATATCAAAACTATTATTGTGTAGATTTAAGTCTCTTCTCCTGAGGAGCTCGACCCCAAAAAGGTCCGGCTCCTCGTCAATATGGTCTTTTTCTGAAATGGAGTTTTCTTCGCAAAAAAATTGGAGGAAGTTGATGTCAAGTTAGTGACTGAAATATTATTGTCCGCTTTTCTCTTGACACTAACATTGTGAGTTTCAAGATTATCCTTGTCTGAATCAGTATTAACTGATTCATTAATGGTTTTGTCATTGACAACGGCCGTTTCAAAATTTGTTACGTTGGTTTTTGTCATACTGTCTTTGAGTGGTTCTTTAAACCGTCCACCTACATGTCCGTTGTTTTGGGAGGCTGCCATGGCCATACCCGTAACCACAGAACTGTAAATATGTCTGTTGGTATTAGGAAACGCTCTTGTTTTAAAGCTGTTATCTTTACCACATTGCACAAAATGATTGAAAGCCGTTTGAGTTTCATAAGACCCAATGTCACGTAAAAGTTTTGAATGTTTCCTATTAGTAACTTCCGTGGAATGTCTCTCTACTTCATCAGCGATCTTATCGAAAAGATCCGCCTGTTTCTTACTGTCCAGTAACATATTTTTAAGTTCTAATTCGATCTGACTAATGTCGTCTTTTAAGACCTCCATTTTTGTCAGGTTGTTATCCATTAAGAGTTTTAAAAAAGATAGTCCCGCTTCATTGAAGAAGCTTACCAAGTTGTTAAACATTGGGTCACCTAAATATACTCCGTTGGGGCATTTAAAGAACCTTAGCCCTTTCGGAATTATGTGTAATTCAATGCATCTTTCAAAATAACAGTTCTCTATAAATAATGAACGATACCTTTTTAGCAGCTTGCTAAGAAGTTCCCTTTTTTTGTTAATTTCTTCATTGTTGATGGATAAAGGAAGAACTGAATATGTTCCGAAAGGATTGTTGTAACTGTCCAACATCGGTTTGACTCCAGGCGCACTCTGTTGATGTAAACGTTGCCTAACACTACCTGCTTGTTTCACGGAACCTGCAGGTGGAACGTTTTCTTCTGTTATTTCAATAACAGTATCTAACTCTTTAAAGGAACCAGTAGGACTCGAGGCGTTCGCCGCTGAAGATTGTGTTGAAGCTTTCGCTACCAAAAAATTCAGGGAATTCTGTATGTTAATTAAAGTTGCTAACAATATTTCGTTAGTATCAGTAGTAAAAGTTCCTGGTGTAGGATGAATGGTTAGATTTAAAAGTTGTTCGTCACTTTCCTCCGCCATAGATAGTGTGTAGAAAAAAAACAGATAAAATCACAATAAAAGAACCAACGATAATCCAAGGAGGAAGAACCAGTGACACAAAACCAAATAGCGTAATACAGTTTAATCACCGCTTTCGTCAAGAGACTTCTTCAGAATACATTTAAAATTCAAACCATCACTTAAATAGCTCACTAATAATTGCTTACAATAATCCAATAAAACTAATAAAAACAATCAATATTGTTAATTGAAAAATTCTTTCTGAACGGTCTTGTCTATACTCAATTTGCCATCCTTTAAAAAACATTTAACATTTATAGTGTCGTTTAGCCCTGGATGTTTATCAGATTTTAATCTAGTCTAATCTAATGTAACTAATAAACAATGAGCTCATCCTTTATGATTTCCTAGACTTTATAAATCTTTTTATACCACGTACAGTTCTATAACTATCATTAACCAATTTTGGTTGATATGATTAGAAAAACTCATAGCTAGATATACCTATGCTGTATTAAATATTCACCTTTCAATTTATGTCTTCCAAATCTCATATGCTTAGTTTTTGATGTATTTATCAGCATATTATTCTCCTGCGCACAAATGATCAAGTTAGTCAAGTTCTTTTGCAGCATGCCTTACTGTAACACATGCAATCAGTTTACCCAATTTAAGGTCATCTGCCTATAGACTATAGAACTTCTCAGCTGATAATATTAGATCTAAAAGATACAATCTAAACAAGAAAGGGATTAGGACAGAACCCTGTGGGACACCCTGACTGTAACCAAGAATTTCACCTGTCCATTTGCTGTATGATACTTGCCATGTCCTATTTGCAAGCCATGCAGCTATCCATCTTATCAAAAGTGCATCAATACTTAGTTGTTCTAATGTATTGATCAGTGTTTTATGACCCTGTCAAATGCGGAAGTTTATATAAATTATACCACAACACAATTTTTCATTCATAGCTGCTATTATATTATTATAGAACATCATGTTATAGGTAGTAATAGATTGATTTTCAACATATGCATGCTGATATATGGTTTTAAGTCCGAAACTATCCGATTCTGACAACAACTTTTCCAATATAACCTTCTCTATTATTTTCCCACAATATGAAAGCAGACTTAAGGGTCTATATGACTCTGAGTTTGTCCTTCTCACTTTCCCTTAAAGACAGGTTTAAAAAGATGAGCATGTCTGCAATCTTAAGGAATCTCCCCATATTTATATGACCAACCGAATAATAGATATAATGGTACTGTAAGTTCCTGCTGAAGTGTTCTGTGATCATTATTACTAATTCTGTCTCCTTCCTGTGTTTTTGTGTCCCAGTAGAAATTAAAATGAGATTCTGATAAATTATTCTACAAAACAAAATCTAAACATATCTAAAATTATGCATGAACTTCATTAGCTGTACCATAGATATTCATGCAAAACTGTACTGTAGAAATATTGATGATATATTTTTTATGTGGACTGGAACTGAATTGGAACTAGACATTTTTATTCAAGATATGGAGAATAGTTTCAGTTTCATTTCCTTTGTAAAGTCTGGCTGGGGTTGTACGGTTTTGTTTTTGGCCATTTCTGTTTCTGCTGATATGCCTAACAGATGTTTGGTTTCAAACATTTTTCACATGGACGCCTACAGAAATAATTGTTTGGACTTCACAAGCCAGCATCCATTCTATATGAAGTACAATGTATTAAAAGGACAGTTTATTAGACTTTCTAGGATGGTCTCTGATGATTTGCAGTTTTAAAAGGAATCTGATTTACTCTGCCATCGATTTCTGAAGAAACACTATCCAAAAAACCTTGTAGAAAAAGTGGCTACAGAAGTTTCATAGCCAGATACATTTCTTTTCAGCCTATCCTGAAATGTGAATTCCAGCCAGAACAAGAAAGTTGTTTTGTCAATACAGAATGAACGTTGATTTTTCCAATTCTGATTTGCAGAGACATGCAGGCTATTAGAAACATTGTTTCCTAGTAACTGGAACATTGTTGCCAGCTCACACACTCTGTCTGAACTGCTGGGTAGTCAGCCTTTGTTTTCATACAAAAGAACACACACTATGGAGTTCTTTTGAAAATAGGGACTCTCAGTTTCTTATTGGGGAAATAAGAAATTTGTCTGACCCACCTGGAATGCTTACAAGTAATAGATGTGTTTGCTGCCAATACATTTGAACAGGGTCTAGTTATGTTTTTAAATTAATTCACTATTTATATCTTGGTTTGTTGTACATTTCTTAGATTCTGATGATGTTCTTAAATAAATAAAGAATGAAAGCATGCTCAAATACAAGTTCCACTGCTGTGTTATTTTGTTTATGCGATGCCTGTCGAAGCTTTTGTTTTATCTAAAATTCTACTGATGTTAAACATTTTACCTACAATCAAAACATAAATTCTAGAAATTTTCTTTACCTCAGGTTCATACACCCATGCTAACTTCCCCAGTCTTACTTGCTTATAAGATCAAACACCTCTGGTTCCTCAATGCATTACGCTTTTCACAGTAATTGCTGTGAATTGCATCCAGTGAAGAAGCACTCATGACAATGAATTGGAGAAAGATTAAATGACTGTTGAAATTCTGTACAGATAATTATTTTCATGATCTTCACTCTCTGGTCTACAGTTATTACAGCAGTATAAATTTAACACTGTCCAATCATGTTTTTCAAACTCAGGACTGTACCTAAACACCCTCAGAACAAACCGCACATGTTTTTAATGCATTTATAAGCCTATTTTATTCCTGTGATAGATGTGCGTATTGACGATTTGGAACACACACCTGTTCAAACTCGAAAATCTGCAAAGGTTTTTGGGGTTGCCTTGAACAAAGAATTCAAATTTGACCTTCCACCATGTTTGTCATCACCAAAATAATGGGAGGAATAACATGGTATAGACGTACAAGGCTTTTATGTTGCACTGCTGTAGAATAACTACAGCCCATACTTTCCTACTGCTGACTCTACTGTATGTATTAACCTTCCTCAGTCCATACATAAAATTCAAACTGCTCTATGGCTGACATCTGTCCTACACTTTTCTTGTACTTCCCTTCATTCACCATTGCAAAGTTTTAACTCATTCACTCCAGTGGAGCTGAGGAAGTTTGCACTGTAACTTCCCATGGGAGGACCTTAAGCCTTTTGATAAAATCAAATTATGTCCTCACATTTCGAACAAATGTTCTTATATCTGGAGCCATAGTGGCTATGAAAGAAGTATTAATAGCAAACTCTTCAGCACAAATGATTTTTTACAGTGGTAGTATTCTTTTGGTTCTAGGTCTTAAACTGAATTTTAGAAGTCACAGTAAAAGGAACTATTACATTTTTGTAATATTTTGTAAACAATTTATATTTTCAGCAACCACTCAAGTTACACACATACTGTTAGCAGCATTTTATTAAGCAAGCTGAGAGCTTTCATATGAAGCTAAGGAGTTCTGTATGTGTTACTTGATTGTTGAGATATTAAGAAAAATGTCAAACTTATATCAAAAGAATTTAATATCATAAAAACAGCTGTTAATATCTATTTATCTGCACTAGACAGAGGCCAAATATTAATGCAGTTGAGTTTGCTGTTGTGTAAGCTTTAAGATGAAATCTTTTAAAGCCTTGTACATAGCATGGTTTTGGAACTATTAATGCAAATATAGACAAGTAATATTTGATGCCTAGAGGTGTCAGAAGGAGTTAACTGCAGATGCACCTGGAGGCGTCACTCGGATGTAATGAGTTTTTAAACAAGATTACCTGGCTAGAATTACCCAGTTATCTGACTTTCATCCAATTAATAACATTTTCAGACTGTTCTATCATCCACCTACCTACTTCACCATTGACAATCATATCTCTCCTAACACACATTACATACTCTGTCAAAGCATTACCTAACACATTGACATGAAATACTCTGTCCAAGCATAATATAAAACATTGATTTTATACCCTGTGATAGCATTATCTAAAACATTGACATGATATACTATGTCCTAGCATTATCTAACAAAGTGACATGATATACTCTGTCCTAGCATTATCGAAAACATTGATATTATACACTTTCCTTGCATTATCTAACATGTTGGCATGATATACTCAGTCCTAGCATTATCTAACACAGTGACATGATATACTCTGTCCTAGCATTATCTAACACATTGAAATGATATACTCTGTCCTAGCATTATCTAATACATTGACATGATATACTCTGTCCTAGAATTATCTAACACAGTGACATGATATACACTGTCCTAGCATTACCTAACACAGTGACATGATATACTCTGTCTTAGCATTATTTAACTCGACATGATATACTCTGGCATAGAATTATCTAACAAATTTACATGATATACTCTGTCCTAGCATTATCTAACACATTCACATGATATACACTGTGCTAGCATTATCTAACACAGTGACGTCATATACTCTGTCTTAGTATTATCTAACACATTGACATGATAAACTCTGTCCTAACATTATCTAACTCATTGACATGATATACTCTGTCCTAGAATTATCTATCACATTTACATGATATACTCTGTCCTAGCATTATCTAACTCATTGACATGATATACTCTGTCCTAGAATTATCTATCACATTTACATGGTATACTCTGTCCTAGCATTATCTAACACGTTGTCATGATATAGACAGTCTTCACATTATCTAATACATTGACATGATAAACTCTGTTCCAGAATTATCAAACACAGGACATGATATACTCTGTCTTAGCATTATCTTACACGATGAAATGATATACTTTGTCATAGCATTATCTAATACATTGACATGATATACTCTTTCCTAGATTTATCTAACACAGTGACATGATATACACCGTCCTAGCATTATCTAACACATTGACATGATATACTCTGTCTTAGCATTATCTAACACATTGACATGATATACTCTGTCCTAGCATTATCTAACACATTGACATGATATACTCTGTCCTAGCATTATCTAACACATTGATATTATACTCTGTCCCTGAAATATCTAACAGATTGGCATGATATACTTTGTCCTTGTATTACCTTACACAGTGACATGATATACTCTGTCTTAGCATTATCTAACATGTCCCTGAATTATCTTATTCATTGAAATTATTTACTCTGTCCAAGAATTCTCTATCACATTTACATAACATACTCTGTTCTAGCATTATCTAACACACTGACATGATATACCGTGTCCTATCATTTTCTAACTCATTGACATGATATTCTCTGTCCATGTAATATCTTACACAGTGACATGATAAACTCTCTCCAAGCATTATCATACACATTTTTATGATATACTCTGTCCTAGCATTCTCCAAGAATTATCCAACACATTGACAAGACATACTTTATCCTAGCATTACCTAACCCAGTGACATGATACACACTGTCCTAGCATTATCTAACACATTGATATTATACTTTGACCTAGCATTATCTAACATGATGACATGATATACTCTGTCCTTGCATTATCTAATACATTGACATGATATACTCTGTCCTAGAATTATCTAACACAGTGACATGATATACTTTGCCATAGCATTATCTAACACATTGACATGACATACTCTGTCCTAGCATTATCTAACACATTGACATGACATACTCTGTTCTACATTATCTAACACATTGACATGATATACTCTGTCCTAGCATTATCTAACACATTGACATGATATACTCTAACCTAGCATTATCTAACACATTGATATTATACTCTGTCAAAGCACTGTCTAACACATTGACATGATATACGCTGCCCTAGCATTATGTAACACATTGACATGATATATGCTGTCCTAGCATTATCAAACACAGTGACATGATATACTCTGTCCTAGCATTATCTAACACATTGACATGATATATTCTGTCATCGCATGACCTAACACAGTGGCATGACATACTCTGACCTAGCATTATCTAACACATTGACATGATATACTCTGTCATAGCATTATCTAACACATTGACAAGATATACTCTTTCCTAGCATTATCTAATGCATTTACATGATATACTCTGCACTAGCATTATCTAACACAGTGACATGATATACTCTGTCCTTGCATTATCCAACACAGTGACATGATATACTCTGTCCTAGCATTATCTAATACATTGACATGATATACTCTGTCCTAGCATTATCTAACACATTGACATGATATACTCTGTCCTGGCATTATCTAACACATTGACATGATATACACTGTCCTAGCATTATCTAACACATTGACATGATATATGTGGCCCTAGCATTATCTAAAACAGTGACATGTTATACTCTGTCCTTGCATTATCCAACACAGTGACATGATATACTCTGTCCTAGCATTATCTAACACAGTGACATGATATACTCTGTCCTAGCATTATCTAATACATTGACATGATATACCCTGTCCTAGAATTATCTAACTCATTGACATGATATACTCTGTCCTAGAATTATCTATCACATTTACATGATATACTCTGTCCTAGCATTATCTAACACATTGACAAGATATACTCTTTCCTAGCATTATCTAATGCATTGACATGATATATTCTGTCCTAGCATTATCTAACACAGAGACATGATATAATCTGTCCTAGCATTATCTTGCACAGTGACATGATATACTCTGTCCTAGAATTAACTAAATAATTCACATTATGTACTCCATCCTAGATTTATTATTCACAATTACATGATATACTCTGTTTTAGCATTATGGATAGAGACCAAGGAATCCACCACGATATGAGAAAATAAAAATTTTATTCCACAATGCAAGACCAGAAAACGAGCGCTTTCACATACGTCGAGTATGCTTCATCAGGTTACATTTAAATGAACAAAATCACTCTACTTATATACTGAACTAAACAGTATAATTAAGTAATCAAACAATTATAATAATTACTTAATTAATCAAGTGATCAGATAGTGAAGCATTTGTTAAGTTTTTAAACAGACATGGCATCATTTTGCTTCTGTTCCTTAGTCTAATAGCATGAGTTAAAACAGCTGCATCAACAAATAAATGAAATGAAATAAAATAAAATATAAACATATATATTTCTGTACACATTAAATGAACACATTCCCATGTGTATAGATGTAAATATATAAAAAAATATTTACGTGAGAATATTATTATATGTAAAAATTATTACCAATGCCCTTGTGTCTTGAAAACAATCTGAAGAAATCTATATACAATTATTGTCTCCAGATATAACTTATCTAAATATCAAATATGCAATGCAGATAATCTAGCATAAATGTAAACATATATGTAAAATATAAAACATTAAATATATGTAATTAATATATGGTAGCCAGCTATGTGGAAACAATATATGTGAAAATAATGCATTTATCCATCCTATCACATATACTTATAGATATAAACAGATACATGATGATTAATATCTAAAAATTGTATTTCATCAGTTCAATTCAAATTTCTAACCTATCTCCCTATATTTATATATGCATTCATTCAGTAATTAAATACCAAATATATAACCTGTCATTCTGTTCAATATATATAAAACCTATCATATATGATTATAAACATACAAAAAATTTTGATCAGTAAAAAATAACAGAAAATGACTGGCAGCATACCAATAGAGAACAATAATTAATTACTATATGTATAATGTATAATCAATATCTCATACTATGTTTTTTGTCTAAGATATACAATCCTATCTGCGTGCTTCCAATATTGGTTTTATACTGATGTTAATATTTAATCCAGGCTCTATGTGTGCTCGTAATTTAAATATCCAATCCAGCTCTGCCTTAGCTAGTATATTCATCCTATCTCCACCTCTCACTGAGGGTTTAATTATTTGTAAGACTCTAAAATTAAAATGATGATCTTGATTAAGATTAATATGCTTGGCTAGAGCATTTGTTAGAGTCATCTTTCTAATCTCATATGTATGATTGTATATACGATCTCTAAGCCTTCTGGAGGTGAGACCTACATAGAATGCTTGGCAGTTCTTACAGGTAGCCAGATATATTAAATTAGTGGTATTACATGTAGCGTGTACAACAAACCTATGTGTATAATTCAAATATGGTGTTACAAATTCACTTTCTGTGTTAATATATTTACACATGTTGCATTTTCCACATGGCCACGTTCCCATCTTAAACCCAATGTCTCTGTTGATATTTGATTTCTTAATCATTTTATCTATACATAACCATCTTTTCAGATTCTTAGCATTTCTATATCTGAAATGTGGTATGATACCTACTAAATCTTTAAGGCCATTGTCCATTGTAAGAATGTCCCAATTCTCTTGTATAATTTTTACAATATTATGGTTATCATTAGTGTATCTCAAAGTAAGAGGTATGATACCTTCTTGTTTTTTATTTCTAGGCGTATATTGTATACCCTTATTATGCCTCTGTTTGACTTTTGTGTGCAAGTGGACTTCCCTATTAGATCTGTTTATAAGACTGACCAGATACCCTCTGTCTGCAAATAGCTTATCCAACAGTATAAGTTGTTCATTTCTCTCTGATATATAGGTACACAACCTAGTAATCCTAGCTCTTTGATTCTTTATTATATTTGAAAAAATAAAACGAGGATGCATACTGTTGTAGTTCAAAATTGCATTCTTCCAGCAGGATTTCCTAAACAGTTGCGTAGAAAGCAGATTATTATCGTCTTTCAAAATAGATATATCTAGGAAGTCAATCTTGTTATGTGAGTATTCTAGAGTGAATCTTAAGAAATCAGTCGTTGTTTCCAAGTAGTTAACTAATTCTATTAAATCTGACTGTTCTCCCTTCCATAATATGAGAACGTCATCAACAAACCGTCTATATAGGACGATATTGTCCATATAATGGGTACTAAACAAATGTTTAGATTCTCAGTAGTACATAACAAGATTATCGTACGAATTTGCACATGGGGTGCCCATTGCCACACCCCATGTTTGCATATACAGATTGTCTTTAAACATAAACACATTGTTTTCTAAGACTAAAGTCAATAATGTACATATTAAATATTGCATATCCTTATTCAGGGATTTCTCCTCTAGTAGCACATCTCTTATTGCCTCAACCCCATAGTCATTAGGTATGACTGTGAAGAGGTTTTTGACATCCAATGATACCAATATTAAAGTGGGAATATTATCTGTCTGACCCACTAGCTGTTCTATATCATTCAGCAATGAGTATGTATCATTTAAGATAGTAGGTATTCGTCTAACAACAGGGCCTAATTTAGATTCTACATATTTAGATATATGTTCTGTCACCCATTTTTCTCCTGCCACAATGGGTCACATAGGTGGGGGGTACTCCATCATATGCATTTTTGGGAGACCTTTAATATTAGGAACATTGGGTATATTGACTAGGAAATAGTCATATAGTTGTTTCGTAATTAATCTACACATAAGTAGGTCATACAGCATATCTTGGACTGTATTAATAATCTTAGTTAATTTATTTGAGTCAATTTCTTGGTATTTATCAGCATCACTTAACATCTTGAACATTAGTTCATCATAGAACAAAGTATCTAGAACCACAATGCCTCCCCCTTTATCAGCTGGTCTTATGGTTAACAGCTCATTTCTAGATAAATTCTGCAGTGCTTGAAATTCTTCAGAATTAAGATTATAAAAAATGTTTCCATATTTCTTCCCTTTTCTTATATCTGAAAAGTATTTATAAAAATCATTTTCACACTTTCTTATAAAGCAGTGCACATTTGGGAGAACTTCAGGGACAAAGGCACTTTTCTTCTTATAATGTATATCACTATCTGGACTATTTTCTACTACTTTATCTTTATACATTGACTTCAAAGACAATGTTCGTGTAAACATTCGTAAATCTACTAGGAGCTCAGCCAAATTACTGCCTTGAGAGGGTATGAAAGAAAGTCCTTTATTTAATAGGCTGTGTTCACTAGTAGTAAGACGATGACTAGATAGATTAAACACAAGTTCATTTATTGACGCTGTCTCCTCCGTTCTACCATGGTTTCTTCCGAGAATTTCCTTTTTCTTCTGCCTCTGGTGCTTGACCTCTTCCTGTTTTCTTGTCGATACTGGACTGGTAAAGGTAAAAAACCTTGTGATGTCATGGCTATGGTTGTCTTAGGTCTCGCTCCATTAGATGTAGACGTCTGTAAAGCTTCCTACTTCGAGGGTGGAGTATTACAGACATCCACTCCTATTGGATGGGTGCCTTGTTCGTTATTAGCTATGTTACTCTGAGAATCCCTTTCCAAAGGTAGTGCTGTCTCATTTAAGGTGGAAATGTCTAAGTTCGTATTCTCAACATAGCCATCTGATCTAGGTAAGCGTTTAGTCATCTCTGCATAAGAGTTTTGTTGATTTTGGGTATTAACCCTCGGCCAGACAAAGATCTGACCCGAAACAAAATCATTGTAGTCTCTTAAAAGCTTCTTATGCTTCAATTGTTGCAGTCTCTCTCCAAAGGCTATAACTTGTAAAACATGCTTTCTAGCTTTTATGATGGATTTCCTTTAAATCGCTTCAACAGATCTTTATGTAGCTCGTCAGCTTTTTCTGTGAGCTCTTTCTCAATGGGAGTGAAATATTCTATAAGCAAATGGATGTATTGCTTACTAAAGTTAATATTTAATTCTTGCCACTTTTTTAATAAAGTGGGATGTGTTTCACCATATGTAGGCATGCATAAGATACGATGCCTCTGGGAATAACATTAAAATGTAGGCATGCTTGAGATGCCGCTCTGCCAAGTAAGTCTATTAAGCTTATACAAAACATTTTCCAACTCCCTTAAATTCACATAGAACTCTTTATGTTTATGAAGCGTACAGTACTTGTTTCTGTTAGTAGTAGGAAGATGTAGTTCTAAACCCAATAATGGGTTTGCTTGTTGTTGGATAACTTCTTTCCATTTGGTAGTGTAATCCGCTGGTATCGGATTATAATCAAGTTCAACTGACAAATTCTCCATCATGTGAAGGTAACAGAAACCCAAAACGACAAGAAGTATCAGCAAAAACAGGCTAGTTACCATGCAAAGGATTCCACCGTAGTAGACACAAAAGATACTGGATAGAGACCAAGGAATCCACCACGATATGAGAAAATAAAACTTTATTCCACAATGCAAGACCAGAAAACGAGTGCTTTCACATACGCCGTCAAGTATGCTTCATCAGGTTACATTTAAATGAACAAAATCACTCTACTTATATACTGAACTAAACAGTATAATTAAGTAATCAAACAATTATAATAATTACTTAATTAATCAAGTGATCAAATAGTGAAGCATTTGTTAAGTTTTTAAACAGACATGGCATCATTTTGCTTCTGTTCCTTAGTCTAATAGCATGAGTTAAAACAGCTACATCAACAAATAAATGAAATGAAATAAAATAAAATATAAACATATATATTTCTGTACACATTAAATGAACACATTCCCATGTGTATAGATGTAAATATATAAATAAATATTTATGTGGGAATATTATTATATGTAAAAATTATTACCAATGCCCTTGTGTCTTAAAAACAATCTGAAGAAATCTATATACAATTATTGTCTCCAGATATAACTTATCTAAATATCAAATATGCAATGCAGATAATCTAGCATAAATGTAAACATATATGTAAAATATAAAACATTAAATATATGTAATTAATATATGGTAGCCAGCTATGTGGAAACAATATATGTGAAAATAATGCATTTATCCATCCTATCACATATACTTATAGATATAAACAGATACATGATGATTAATATCTAAAAATTGTATTTCATCAGTTCAATTCAAATTTCTAACCTATCTCCCTATATTTATATATGCATTCATTCAGTAATTAAATACCAAATATATAACCTGTCATTCTGTTCAATATATATAAAAACCTATCATATATGAATATAAACATACAAAAATTTTTTGATCAGTAAAAAATAACAGAAAATGACTGGCAGCATACCAATAGAGAACAATAATTAATTACTATATGTATAATGTATAATCAATATCTCATACTATGTTTTTTGTCTAAGATATACAATCCTATCTGCGTGCTTCCAATATTGGTTTTATACTGATGTTAATATTTAATCCAGGCTCTATGTGTGCTCGTAATTTAAATATCCAATCCAGCTCTGCCTTAGCTAGTATATTCATCCTATCTCCACCTCTCACTGAGGGTTTAATTATTTGTAAGACTCTAAAATTAAAATGATGATCTTGATTAAGATTAATATGCTTGGCTAGAGCATTTGTTAGAGTCATCTTTCTAATCTCATATGTATGATTGTATATACGATCTCTAAGCCTTCTGGAGGTGAGACCTACATAGAATGCTTGGCAGTTCTTACAGGTAGCCAGATATATTAAATTAGTGGTATTACATGTAGCGTGTACAACAAACCTATGTGTATAATTCAAATATGGTGTTACAAATTCACTTTCTGTGTTAATATATTTACACATGTTGCATTTTCCACATGGCCACGTTCCCATCTTAAACCCAATGTCTCTGTTGATATTTGATTTCTTAATCATTTTATCTATACATAACCATCTTTTCAGATTCTTAGCATTTCTATATCTGAAATGTGGTATGATACCTACTAAATCTTTAAGGCCATTGTCCATTGTAAGAATGTCCCAATTCTCTTGTATAATTTTTACAATATTATGGTTATCATTAGTGTATCTCAAAGTAAGAGGTATGATACCTTCTTGATTTTTATTTCTAGGCATATATTGTATACCCTTATTATGCCTCTGTTTGACTTTTGTGTGCAAGTGGACTTCCCTATTAGATCTGTTTATAAGACTGACCAGATACCCTCTGTCTGCAAATAGCTTATCCAACAGTATAAGTTGTTCATTTCTCTCTGATATATAGGTACCCAACCTAGTAATCCTAGCTCTTTGATTCTTTATTATATTTGAAAAAATAAAATGAGGATGCATACTGTTGTAGTTCAAAATTGCATTCTTCCAGCAGGATTTCCTAAACAGTTGCATAGAAAGCAGATTATTATCGTCTTTCAAAATAGATATATCTAGGAAGTCAATCTTGTTATGTGAATATTCTAGAGTGAATCTTAAGAAATCAGTCGTTGTTTCCAAGTAGTTAACTAATTCTATTAAATCTGACTGTTCTCCCTTCCATAATATGAGAACGTCATCAACAAACCGTCTATATAGGACGATATTGTCCATATAATGGGTATTAAACAAATGTTTAGATTCTCAGTAGTACATAACAAGATTAGCGCATGAATTTGCACATGGGGTGCCCATTGCCACACCCCATGTTTGCATATACAGATTGTCTTTAAACATAAACACATTGTTTTCTAAGACTAAAGTCAATAATGTACATATTAAATATTGCATATCCTTATTCAGGGATTTCTCCTCTAGTAGCACATCTCTTATTGCCTCAACCCCATAGTCATTAGGTATGACTGTGAAGAGGTTTTGACATCCAATGATACCAATATTAAAGTGGGAATATTATCTGTCTGACCCACTAGCTGTTCTATATCATTCAGCAATGAGTATGTATCATTTAAGATAGTAGGTATTCGTCTAACAACAGGGCCTAATTTAGATTCTACATATTTAGATATATGTTCTGTCACCCATTTTTCTCCTGCCACAATGGGTCACATAGGTGGGGTACTCCATCTTATGCATTTTGGGAGACCTTTAATATTAGGAACATTGGGTATATTGACTAGGAAATAGTCATATAGTTGTTTCAGTAATTAATCTACACATAAGTAGGTCATACAGCATATCTTGGACTGTATTAATAATCTTAGTTAATTTATTTGAGTCAATTTCTTGGTATTTATCAGCATCACTTAACATCTTGAACATTAGTTCATCATAGAACAAAGTATCTAGAACCACAATGCCTCCCCCTTTATCAGCTGGTCTTATGGTTAACAGCTCATTTCTAGATAAATTCTGCAGTGCTTGAAATTCTTCAGAATTAAGATTATAAAAAATTTTTCCATATTTCTTCCCTTTTCTTATATCTGAAAAGTATTTATAAAAATCATTTTCACACTTTCTTATAAAGCAGTGCACATTTGGGAGAACTTCAGGGACAAAGGCACTTTTCTTCTTATAATGTATATCACTATCTGGACTATTTTCTTTTACTTTATCTTTATACATTGACTTCAAAGACAATGTTCGTGTAAACATTCGTAAATCTACTAGGAGCTCAGCCAAATTACTGCCTTGAGAGGGTATGAAAGAAAGTCCTTTATTTAATAGGCTGTGTTCACTAGTAGTAAGACGATGACTAGATAGATTAAACACAAGTTCATTTATTGCAAAGGTAGTCCTTTATTTAATAGGCTGTGTTCACTAGTAGTAAGACGATGACTAGATAGATTAAACACAAGTTCATTTATTGACGCTGTCTCCTCCGTTCTACCATGGTTTCTTCCGAGAATTTCCTTTTTCTTCTGCCTCTGGTGCTTGACCTCTTCCTGTTTTCTTGTCGATACTGGACTGGTAAAGGTAAAAAACCTTGTGATGTCATGGCTATGGTTGTCTTAGGTCTCGCTCCATTAGATGTAGACATCTGTAAAGCTTCCTGCTTCGAGGGTGGAGTATTACAGACATCCACTCCTATTGGATGGGTGCCTTGTTCGTTATTAGCTATGTTACTCTGAGAATCCCTTTCCAAAGGTAGTGCTGTCTCATTTAAGGTGGAAATGTCTAAGTTCATATTCTCAACATAGCCATCTGATCTAGGTAAGCGTTTAGTCATCTCTGCATAAGAGTTTTGTTGATTTTGGGTATTAACCCTTGGCCAGACAAAGATCTGACCCGAAACAAAATCATTGTAGTCTCTTAAAAGCTTCTTATGCTTCAATTGTTGCAGTCTCTCTCCAAAGGCTATAACTTGTAAAAACATGCTTTCTAGCTTTTTACGATGGATTTCCCCTTTAAATCGCTTCAACAGATCTTTATGTAGCTCGTCAGCTTTTTCTGTGAGCTCTTTCTCAATGGGAGTGAAATATTCTATAAGCAAATGGATGTATTGCTTACTAAAGTTAATATTTAATTCTTGCCACTTTTTTAATAAAGTGGGATGTGTTTCACCATATGTAGGCATGCATAAGATACGCATGCCTCTGGGAATAACATTAAAATGTAGGCATGCTTCGAGATGCCGTCTCTGCCAAGTAAGTCTATTAAGCTTATACAAAACATTTTCCAACTCCCTTAAATTCACATAGAACTCTTTATGTAGCGGTACAGTACCTGTTTCGTTAGTAGTAGGAAGATGTAGTTCTAAACCCAATAATGGGTTTGCTTGTTGTTGGATAACTTCTTTCCATTTGGTAGTGTAATCCGCTGGTATCGGATTATAATCAAGTTCAACTGACAAATTCTCCATCATGTGAAGGTAACAGAAACCCAAAACGACAAGAAGTATCAGCAAAAACAGGCTAGTTACCATGCAAAGGATTCCACCGTAGTAGACACAAAAGATACTGGATAGAGACCAAGGAATCCACCACGATATGAGAAAATAAAACTTTTATTCCACAATGCAAGACCAGAAAACGAGTGCTTTCACATACGTCGAGTATGCTTCATCAGGTTACATTTAAATGAACAAAATCACTCTACTTATATACTGAACTAAACAGTATAATTAAGTAATCAAACAATTATAATAATTACTTAATTAATCAAGTGATCAAATAGTGAAGCATTTGTTAAGTTTTTAAACAGACATGGCATCATTTTGCTTCTGTTCCTTAGTCTAATAGCATGAGTTAAAACAGCTACATCAACAAATAAATGAAATGAAATAAAATAAAATATAAACATATATATTTCTGTACACATTAAATGAACACATTCCCATGTGTATAGATGTAAATATATAAATAAATATTTATGTGGGAATATTATTATATGTAAAAATTATTACCAATGCCCTTGTGTCTTAAAAACAATCTGAAGAAATCTATATACAATTATTGTCTCCAGATATAACTTATCTAAATATCAAATATGCAATGCAGATAATCTAGCATAAATGTAAACATATATGTAAAATATAAAACATTAAATATATGTAATTAATATATGGTAGCCAGCTATGTGGAAACAATATATGTGAAAATAATGCATTTATCCATCCTATCACATATACTTATAGATATAAACAGATACATGATGATTAATATCTAAAAATTGTATTTCATCAGTTCAATTCAAATTTCTAACCTATCTCCCTATATTTATATATGCATTCATTCAGTAATTAAATACCAAATATATAACCTGTCATTCTGTTCAATATATATAAAAACCTATCATATATGAATATAAACATACAAAAAATTTTTGATCAGTAAAAAATAACAGAAAATGACTGGCAGCATACCAATAGAGAACAATAATTAATTACTATATGTATAATGTATAATCAATATCTCATACTATGTTTTTTGTCTAAGATATACAATCCTATCTGCGTGCTTCCAATATTGGTTTTATACTGATGTTAATATTTAATCCAGGCTCTATGTGTGCTCGTAATTTAAATATCCAATCCAGCTCTGCCTTAGCTAGTATATTCATCCTATCTCCACCTCTCACTGAGGGTTTAATTATTTGTAAGACTCTAAAATTAAAATGATGATCTTGATTAAGATTAATATGCTTGGCTAGAGCATTTGTTAGAGTCATCTTTCTAATCTCATATGTATGATTGTATATACGATCTCTAAGCCTTCTGGAGGTAAGACCTACATACAATGCTTGGCAGTTCTTACAGGTAGCCATATATATTAAATTAGTGCTTTTACATGTAGCGTGTACAACAAATCTATGTGTATAATTCAAATATGGTGTTACACATTCACTTTCTGTGTTAATATATTTACACATGTTGCATTTTCCACATGGCCACGTTCCCATCTTAAACCCAATGTCTCTGTTGATATTTGATTTCTTAATCATTTTATCTATACATAACCATCTTTTCAGATTCTTAGCATTTCTATATCCGAAATGTGGTATGATACCTACTAAATCTTTAAGGCCATTGTCCATTGTAAGAATGTCCCAATTCTCTTGTATAATTTTTACAATATTATGGTTATTATTAGTGTATCACAAAGTAAGAGGTATGATACCTTCTTGTTTTTTATTTCTAGGCGTATATTGTATACCCTTATTATGCCTCTGTTTGACTTTTGTGTGCAAGTGGACTTCCCTATTAGATCTGTTTATAAGACTGACCAGATACCCTCTGTCTGCAAATAGCTTATCCAACAGTACAAGTTGTTCATTTCTCTCTGATATATAGGTACACAACCTAGTAATCCTAGCTCTTTGATTCTTTATTATATTTGAAAAAATAAAACGAGGATGCATACTGTTGTAGTTCAAAATTGCATTCTTCCAGCAGGATTTCCTAAACAGTTGCGTAGAAAGCAGATTATTATCATCTTTCAAAATAGATATATCTAGGAAGTCAATCTTGTTATGTGAATATTCTAGAGTGAATCTTAAGAAATCAGTTGTTGTTTCCAAGTAGTTAACTAATTCTATTAAATCTGACTGTTCTCCCTTCCATAATATGAGAATGTCATCAACAAACCGTCTATATAGGATGATATTGTCCATATAATGGGTATTAAACAAATGTTTAGATTCTCAGTAGTACATAACAAGATTAGCGTACGAATTTGCACATGGGGTGCCCATTGCCACACCCCATGTTTGCATATACAGATTGTCTTTAAACATAAACACATTGTTTTCTAAGACTAAAGTCAATAATGTACATATTAAATATTGCATATCCTTATTCAGGGATTTCTCCTCTAGTAGCACATCTCTTATTGCCTCAACCCCATAGTCATTAGGTATGACTGTGAAGAGGTTTTTGACATCCAATGATACCAATATTAAAGTGGGAATATTATCTGTCTGACCCACTAGCTGTTCTATATCATTCAGCAATGAGTATGTATCATTTAAGATAGTAGGTATTCGTCTAACAACAGGGCCTAATTTAGATTCTACATATTTAGATATATGTTCTGTCACCCATTTTCTCCTGCCACAATGGGTCACATAGGTGGGGGGTACTCCATCTTATGCATTTTTGGGAGACCTTTAATATTAGGAACATTGGGTATATTGACTAGGAAATAGTCATATAGTTGTTTCGTAATTAATCTACACATAGGTAGGTCATACAGCATATCTTGGACTGTATTAATAATCTTAGTTAATTTATTTGAGTCAATTTCTTGGTATTTATCAGCATCACTTAACATCTTGAACATTAGTTCATCATAGAACAAAGTATCTAGAACCACAATGCCTCCCCCTTTATCAGCTGGTCTTATGGTTAACAGCTCATTTCTAGATAAATTCTGCAGTGCTTGAAATTCTTCAGAATTAAGATTATAAAAAATTTTTCCATATTTCTTCCCTTTTCTTATATCTGAAAAGTATTTATAAAATCATTTTCACACTTTCTTATAAAGCAGTGCACATTTGGGAGAACTTCAGGGACAAAGGCACTTTTCTTCTTATAATGTATATCACTATCTGGACTATTTTCTACTACTTTATCTTTTTTTTTCAAAAAACTTTTTATTGAATTTTGAACAATACAGAAATATAACAGCAACAGCAATAGTAGAATACATATTTAAAAATGAAACATTGGGAGATATTTATGATAACACAATTTAGTAAGATGAGTGTTTTGTCTCAATGCAGTTTGAGAATATACACTTAACTATCTACATCATATACAAAATGTTAACCAAAGAATATATCAAAATAAGTATTGAGCTAAGACAAAAAATAAGCATTAGAATATGAGTGAGACTGAGGTCTACAAATCTCATAAGGAGGGTGGCCATCTATACACTATTAATAATATGTAACACCTTTTCTAAAGCTTTATTAATATGTGTCAATTTCTTGGGACACTTCACTATCAATTTCTGCGCACTGATGTATGTGTGAGCTAGAATTTTAAAATTATTCCAATTCAGTTTAGTGCGATCTAACCAATTTTGTGTGATATATAATTTTATGAGTAAACATATGTATATTAGCACATGCATGTCCAATTTAGAGAGGTAAATATTTGGTATGTGTAGTATTGCAGTCTCCCAAGATAAGGTGGATTTGTGATAACCCATTTTTTGTAAACGGACTTTTAGGGAGGTCCAAAGTTTGTGTGAATGATGACAGGACCAAAAGATATGTAAAATATCTGCATTAGGGTGTGAACAACAAGAACATGAGGGTGATTTATTTGCATCAAATTTGTTGAGCTTAGAAGGGTAAAGTATGCATTATTGTTTATCATTAGTTGGGTGTAAAAGAGTTTTTTGAAGGGCGAGTATTCTATTGTATTTTTGATAGCTGAGAGTTTCTGATTTATAGATATATGGGAGTTGTATTTATCCCAATAAGTAGAGAAGAGACACTCTTCACTATGAATTATTTGATTTATAAGATTATAAGATTTAGACAGCATTTTCTCTGGGAGTGTGAGGACTTTTAAAAACGCTTTATAGTTGATAATATCAGTGCTATCTATTTTGATTTGTAGGAATTTAGCATTAATTACATCTCTCAATTGACGTAAGATGACTAGATATTTAATGTTAACCTTGAGAATTTTGCGTAAATTAGAGACTGTTTCATTCTTGTATTGCATTAGATCCCAAACTGTAAGATCTTTAATCAAGGGAAAATCTGAAAGATTAAAAGAAATATTGTCTAAAATGATATTAGGATTTAAGTGAAGAGGTTGCATTAATTGAAATATATTTTCTAGATTTACAAGTTTTACCAAGACTTGAAAAGCAGTAATTTTTTGTTTTAAAGAGTTAGGAATTTTAAATTTATTCGTTACTTCCAATGAGAGGAAAGGAAGAGCTAATGGATTAATGTTTTTAATTGCAGTATGTTGATACCATAATTCTGTCCAAATAGAATTTTGATTAAACTTCAGTTTTATATTTAAAATGGATAATAATTTGTTTGCCGAGATAATCAAGTAGTATAGGTGAAAATTGGGAAGACCAAGACCACCCTATTTTTAGGTAAGATTAGCTTAATATAAGAAATTCTTACTGATTTAGGAAACCACAAGAAATTAGCCAAAGTTTTATTGATTTTTGAGAAAAAGATTTTGGAATCATCTGATCCACCGCATTGAATTGAAATAACAATCTGGGAAGAATATTCATTTTATTATAGCTGCTTTTGATAAAAGTGATAGATTTAGTAATTTCCATCTGTTCAAGTCAAGTATAATCAATGACCATATTTTAGCCAAATTATTTTGAAGTGTGGAGAGACCATTGTGATTTATATGAATCCCTAAATATTTGAAATTCTGAACTATCCGAAAAGTGAAATCGGGAAACTTATATGACTTACGAGCAAGTGGATTTATGGGCAGAATATATGTTTTTTGAATGTTAATCTGATAACCAGAAACCTCTGAGAATTTTTCAATGGAACAAATTAGTTTGGGAAGATCTGAACAGGGTGTTTGAAAATATAATATAAGATCGTCTGCAAAGGCGGACAAACATATTTTAGTGTTGAGGATTTTAGGGATATTGTGATATGTATTTTGCTTAATGTATAATAATAGAGGTTCTATATATAGATTAAATAAAAAAGGCGATAATGGGCATCCCTGCTTTGTGCCATTATAGATCTTTATATTTTTGGATATTTTCCTGTTAATATAAAGAAAAGTATAAGAATTCTTATATAACATTCTAATAGAGTCTATGAAGGTAGATGGTATATTGAAACAAAGCATGATATGAAACAAGAAGTCCCAATTAACCCTATCAAAAGCCTTAGCAGCATCAAGAATTAATGCATACATAGGGTTTGAGTCATTTTTGGCAAAGTGAATAAGAGCATCAATTGTCAAGGTATTGTCCCACGAATGTCTATGTGACATAAAACCCGCTTGTTCCGGAGAAATTAAAGATGGTAAAACATTTTTAAGTCTAGAAGCAAGTATTGAAGCTAAGATTTTGATATCAATATTAATCAGGGAGATAGGTCTATAATTATTAGGATCGCTTTTTTCTTTGTCTCTTTTCAGGATTAATATGGTTTTTGAGGTATTCCAATACAGATCAGATATACCATAAATCATTATGTGGTTAAAAATTACTAAGAGAAGAGGTGAAAGTTCTGATGAGAAAGTTTTAAAAAATTCGGGTGTGAAGCCATCTGGTCCCGGTGATTTACTAGTTTTAAGTCTACTAATGGCTTCAGATATTTCTCTGATAGTCAGTGGGGCAGAAAGTGTGTTCTTTTGTAATTCATTTAAACTAGGAAATTTAATAGAAGATGCAAAATTCACTATGTGTTGTTTACTTCTAAGATTATTGTCTTTTGAATATATCTCTGAGAACAATGATGTAAAAAGCTGCAAAATTTCCTGATCTGTACTGTACTTCCTGTTATTATATTTTAATGTCGAAATTCTAGGAAGGGAATGATTACCTTTTATTATTCTGGCTAACACTTTAGAAGGAACCTGTGCCCATTCAGAGTGTGTAGCTAATAACCTTTGCTCTGAAATGGTAAGGTTATGTTGATGCAGAAGCAATAATTCTTTTTGGGAGTTCAACAATAATTCATATGTTGAAGGATCGGAACTTATTTTGTACAGATTTTCCAAATTTTGAATTTTTGATTTTAATTGTAATTCTTTATTTCTATATTGTTTTTTGAAATATGATGCTTTGTTGATTAATATGCCCCTAAGAGTTGCCTTGCATGCAGCCCATTGTATGTCTAAAGGGATATCTGATGCGTGTAAATTAAGATGTGTTTCTTTTATTGTTTCAATTATTGATTTATGTATATTTTCCTTTGAAAGCAAATTATTATTCAATGTCCAGCTATTATATGAGCATAATTTTGGTGGATGCGGGATCAAACTTATACTAAGAGATATTCTAGAGTGGTCAGAAAAAAATCTAGGTTCAATAAAGTAATTTAACTTCCTATGGGTAAAATCATTTGAAATAAGGAAAAAATCCAGTCTTGACCAAGATTTATAACATTTTGAATAATATGTGAAAAAATCTTTTTTATCATTCTGTGTTATAAGAGAAATAGGATCTATAAGGTTTAAATCTATTATAATTTCTTCCAAGGCAATGGATGCTTGAAAATTGTATGAGGAAGATCTACTGGTACGATCAGTGTCAGGATTAATAATAGCATTCCAGTCCCCTCCCAGTACTAAATAATAATCTTTGAATGAGGATAAAATATTGTATATTTGAATAAAAAAGATATGTTGTTGTTCACAAGGGCGTATAGATTAAAGAATATGACTGGCTTATCAATGTTGTGAAACCCAGAGATAATGTAACACCATCTTCCGTTCACATCATATTTCATCTCTGAAATAGTTCCTGAAATGTGTTTTTAACTATAATGGCTACCCCGCTTGATTTTGTGCTATTACCAGCTGCTACTATCGTTTTAATCCATTTCTTCTTTTTATCTTTATCAAAGTCATCTTTAATCAAGTGAGTCTCTTGTATAAAGCAAATATTAGCCTTTGATTTAAAAAGTAAATGGAATAATAGAGATCTTTTGTTCTTATTTTGTAATCCTCTCACATTCCATGAGTCAATATTTATTGTCATATTATTAAGTAAGAATATATATATAACATATGTCTAGGATTTGACAAAAATGAAATATTTGCTATAGACCTCAATATCCCATAACTGTCATACTGATTCATATTGTCTACCTAAAAAGGTTGTTATAAGAATTGGAAAAAATTTCTTCCCTAGTACCCCAGTGCCTAGCCACCTAACCCCTACTAGAGGAACAAAATAAAAATGAGTTATATAAGTGAATTTGGTTAACATTTTCAATGTCAATTGCAATGTATCAACATAGTAAACTTTGCATAATTGTTTAACTAAACAAAAACACCATAATACACTATCAAACATATTTACATATCTAACTAAAATCAAGATGTCCGACATGCACATTCCCTACTCTCTTATTCATTGTATAAGCTCCATTATTGAATAGAAAATATTATTTGTTATAGATATTCCTCAATTTTGTATTTCAGATGTTAGAGAATCAAATTTATGTAAATGTTTCCATGTACAAAAAAAATGAAATATATGAAAATAAGTTTGGTGTTATCCCCTATAAACAATAGTTGCTATAGAAACTAATATTGATTATATCAGAGATAAATAGCAGTTTTAACCAAGCTTAGTATAGACATATATGTGTCATAAACATACTGCATTAACATCAGACAAATAATTTGACAATATAAACTTTATATTTTGTTCTGATAATATTTGCGAACGGTCACATCAATACTAACTAACTCAGAATGTAAGCAAATGAATCATGTTTCTAAAGAACATTTATAGCTATGCCCCCTTGTGTGATTAAAACATTTTGTACAGAGCAGTAGCCTTTTAACATGCACATATTTTTATTTGCGGTTGCTTTTTCCTTTCTTCCCCTGCTTCCCCTCCTTTAAGCTATATGTTTTTTCCTTTTTTTTTTTCCCTTTCCTCCTTTTAAAAAGACCTACCTTTCTATGAGTAAAATTCACTTATTGCACCATGTATTTTGTATAATGTTCTTAAATATATTATAAATGATATCTATACATGAAGCCTTTCACCCATTACCACCTTCAGAGATGTGATCCATATCAGGCATCTTTCCTGCTTAAAAAATGTCAAAATAAGTGAAAATATGTGTGTTTGAGTACTGTTTATGGTACTCTGAATTGATCTAACAAGCATAAACACACTAATACTTTTCAAGCATCCGAGTTTGCATGTCCGATCAAATCACACCCCTGGATCCCCTCTTAAAGATCCCCACATGACTTGTTGAACCTCAATTAGAAGATAGTATTACACCTGTCTATGTTGACAGGGATATTCAAGCTATATTGCAAATAGTAATTGAGACTTCGATAACATCGTGCAACTCCAAATAGAACTACTGCATATACCAACTGTGTCCCATAAAAGAGCTCTATACATGCTGCAGTAAACTATAGAAACCGCACTACCCCAAAAACGCTCTCCATCACGCCTAAACCAAGCCATCACACAGCATCCTACCATGACATAGTGTATATTTCTAAATTATCTAATTAACCCAATTTCGGTGATTGAGTGGTTCCTGAATATGGTCTAGCAATGACATCACCTCGATGCCTTGAGAATCCAAATAAAACAAACACATAGATTGATATGTAACAAAACTGTTGATAATTTGCTAGCACTTCACCCATTCAACGCGCCAAATAGCACCAAAGCCACCATACCATCCTATCGTCAGTGGTCCACCGACACTGCATAAGAAAAGGAAAAAAGAAGAAACATACACTTCACTCTGTTAGCCCTACACATCAGTACAGCGTCTCCACCAAATCAGAGCACAACTGCGGTGCACCCCTTAACAAAGCTACCCAACCAGCTTTGAAAACGGAAGATCGCCTAGCCTAGGAAACCAACACCTCACTCCATCCAATCCATATAAATCAACCAAGACGCCAAGAGCACACTAAATCATATGTTAAACAGGAACTCCAAAGCACGAACCCACAAGAACAGGACCAAGCCAACACCTTAAGCCGCAGCGACTCACCACAGACACTAATCACCGTGATGCTCTCCACAACAGCACACGCCAACCAAAGATCTTCCCATCAAGAAGCATGAACTAAAAACAATAATAATAAAAAACGTACCTGTCTTTCAACCCCCTTTCCTAAGAATGCATCCATCCAACCATAAGCGTGATATTCCTCGCCGCTCCATTCCCCTTCACTAAACATGACAATATTCTTTCTCATACTGCCGCCAGTTGGAGCATTACAAATAAACATTCAACAAACAAGACTCCTTGCCTCGATCTCGTTCCCCATTCCTAACTGACAATGAAGGAGACCAACATTTTAATTAACAATCAAACAGAATATGTCACAAGCGTGAAGCTGACAGGCATCCAAACATTATAGCTTCGTTGAACATACGCTCCCAAGCGCTCTCCCCACTCCCTCCAGCAGTGTCATTGCAACTATGTCTCAAAAGATCTACGGAGACCGAACACGCTTATCCAACATATAATCTTAATGAAAATACACTCTATAGCTGTACAAAAGCTTCTCAAGTCATCAGGGCTTACCATTAGAGTGATGACGTCATCGCCAAGCTCCGTATCTGCATAGTGATACGTGCCATAATGATAACATCTGTTGATGTATTAGATAAAAGATTTTCTCTCGGAGCAGTCTCGAGAGTCTGTGTGTTTCCCTCCAAAAAATTACTAGCTAAACCAAAGCATTTTGTTTGCCTAAATAGAAAAAGCGCTTGAACGCTATTTAGATAAATATAAACAGAAAGTAACATGGAGTGCTGAATCTATTTTAAACACTAGCACCTTGTTTGTGAGATAAGACATGCAAGCACATAACAAATATGCGTTTTCCCATTACTTCAAGTAAAAATGAAGAAGAAGAGAGAAAAAAAAAAAAAACACATTTATGTTTATATATACATGCACAGTACATACTTTTGGCGGAGGCAGTCTGTGAAGAATTTATGCCTCGCATATTCTGTATTATTGTAGTCTTTTCAATATAAATATTGTAATAACACTTGACAAGTTCTTATTTGAACTATGCATAAATATCAAATCTCACTAAGTAAAGGGACCACAAGATTTATTAAGAGGGTGAAATCTATGTTAATATTTGTGATTTCACCACAAAGTAAGCTAAGACACATCATGTTTTCTGATGAGAAAGGAGGAATGTGTTAACACATTTGTGTACATATTTATACACCTTTTGTTTACCTTTGACATTAATATATTTCACAATTTATTAAACTCATTAATTATATGTAAATAACCTATATAAAAAAGAAATATATATATATACTTTCAACATTTTTGTATCCAGACAAATATGTACCTTGTTAGGAAATTGAATCCGGAAGCTTTTTGAATGCTTTGAAAAAAACATCTTTTGCTCCCTTAGAATCAGAACAAGTAAATTTTTTTTCATTAAATGTGAATGACAAAGTATTTGGATAAGACATGCGAAATCTTATCCCTCTTTTGATTAATTCTGCACAATAGGGAGAGAGCTTTTGTCTATTTAGTTTTATTTGAGGTGGAAAATCCTGTGAGAATGATAACTTATGCGATTTCCATACAAACTGTTTCTTACTTTTGGCTGCTTGCAGTATTTGAAAAGCATCTTGAAAATTTAGCAGTTTTGTATATATAATCCTTGGTGAGGAAGCATCTTGACTGGCACGTAGAGCTCTGTGTGCTCTCTCAACAGTTATGTTTTTTGAAGATGCTTCACAGTTTAGTAATGACTCAAATATACTTTTGGACACAGTTAGCAAATCATTCTTATCAAAAGATTCTGGTAAACCCCGAATGATAATGTTGTTCCTGCGACTTCTGGCTTCCAAGTCTATCAATTTAGATTGTATTTCAGAAATAGTTTTATCTTTAGACTTTAAATCATTTTCCAATGTCTCAATTTTTATTTCCATAGCTGAGTTATTGTTTTCAATAATACTCATTCTGTCATTTATTTTTTTTAATGTATCACCAAAGTCAGTAAATTTTTCTGTAAAGTTCTGAATGGCACTTTGTATAGGCTTTAATGCTAGCTTTAACTCTTCTAAATAAAAGTTTGAGTCATTTAATTCTTTGCTACTTACTTTGGCAGGTTCAGAAGAGTTTTTGGAAGTTCTCAGTCTTTTAGAAGTGTTATCTTTTTCTGGTGAGTGAACTGATGAGAATTTGGCCTTCGTGGTCTGTGAATCCATAGACTCCGATTTAGTAGCCATGCCCAGTGAATAGATGCTGTTACCAGGGTGACAAGTTCCAGGAAAAGTCTGATGCAGCAGGTGCCCAAGTCAGATAACTCCACAATTTGTTCTGAGGTAAAATGTGACCCAAAATAAAAATTCCAAAGCCAAAAATATTCCAGCTATATGTAAAAAGCTTAGTATAATCCTTTTATGAAAAAAACTGAGGAAAAATATTTGTCTCAGGTTGTAAAAATTAAAGATGATACTGGTCTGTGAGGAGCTCTGAGGATAGGGACTAGTCTAGTCGGCAGCCATCTTGGAATCTACTACTTTATCTTTATACATTGACTTCAAAGACAATGTTCGTGTAAACATTCGTAAATCTACTAGGAGCTCAGCCAAATTACTGCCTTGAGAGGGTATGAAAGAAAGTCCTTTATTTAATAGGCTGTGTTCACTAGTAGTAAGACGATGACTAGATAGATTAAACACAAGTTCATTTATTGACGCTGTCTCCTCCGTTCTACCATGGTTTCTTCCGAGAATTTCCTTTTTCTTCTGCCTCTGGTGCTTGACCTCTTCCTGTTTTCTTGTCGATACCGGACTGGTAAAGGTAAAAAACCTTGTGATGTCATGGCTATGGTTGTCTTAGGTCTCGCTCCATTAGATGTAGACGTCTGTAAAGCTTCCTGGTTCGAGGGTGGAGTATTACAGACATCCACTCCTATTGGATGGGTGCCTTGTTCGTTATTAGCTATGTTACTCTGAGAATCCCTTTCCAAAGGTAGTGCTGTCTCATTTAAGGTGGAAATGTCTAAGTTCGTATTCTCAACATAGCCATCTGATCTAGGTAAGTGTTTAGTCATCTCTGCATAAGAGTTTTGTTGATTTGG
The DNA here is from genome assembly GCF_019279795.1 of Protopterus annectens. Lineage (NCBI taxonomy): Eukaryota > Metazoa > Chordata > Ceratodontiformes > Protopteridae > Protopterus > Protopterus annectens. Next base: position 1,737,150,468 of record NC_056741.1, on the reverse strand, counting down.
GGTATTAACCCTCGGCCAGACAAAGATCTGACCCGAAACAAAATCATTGTAGTCTCTTAAAAGCTTCTTATGCTTCAATTGTTGCAGTCTCTCTCCAAAGGCTATAACTTGTAAAAACATGCTTTCTAGCTTTTTACGATGGATTTCCCCTTTAAATCGCTTCAACAGATCTTTATGTAGCTTGTGAGCTTTTTCTGTGAGCTCTTTCTCAATGGGAGTGAAATATTCTATAAGCAAATGGATGTATTGCTTACTAAAGTTAATATTTAATTCTTGCCACTTTTTTAATAAAGTGGGATGTGTTTCACCATATGTAGGCATGCATAAGATACGCATGCCTCTGGGAATAACATTAAAATGTAGGCATGCTTCGAGATGCCGTCTCTGCCAAGTAAGTCTATTAAGCTTATACAAAACATTTTCCAACTCCCTTAAATTCACATAGAACTCTTTATGTAGTGGTACAGTACCTGTTTCGTTAGTAGTAGGAAGATGTAGTTCTAAACCCAATAATGGGTTTGCTTGTTGTTGGATAACTTCTTTCCATTTGGTAGTGTAATCCGCTGGTATCGGATTATAATCAAGTTCAACTGACAAATTCTCCATCATGTGAAGGTAACAGCAACCCAAAACGACAAGAAGTATCAGCAAAAACAGGCTAGTTACCATGCAAAGGATTCCACCGTAGTAGACACAAAAGATACTGGATAGAGACCAAGGAATCCACCACGATATGAGAAAATAAAACTTTTATTCCACAATGCAAGACCAGAAAACGAGCGCTTTCACATACGTCGAGTATGCTTCATCAGGTTACATTTAAATGAACAAAATCACTCTACTTATATACTGAACTAAACAGTATAATTAAGTAATCAAACAATTATAATAATTACTTAATTAATCAAGTGATCAGATAGTGAAGCATTTAAGTTTTTAAACAGACATGGCATCATTTTGCTTCTGTTCCTTAGTCTAATAGCATGAGTTAAAACAGCTGCATCAACAAATAAATGAAATGAAATAAAATAAAATATAAACATATATTTCTGTACACATTACATGAACACATTCCCATGTGTATAGATGTAAATATGTAAATAAATATTTACGTGGGAATATTATTATATGTAAAAATTATTACCAATGCCCTTGTGTCTTAAAAACAATCTGAAAAAATCTATATACAATTATTGTCTCCAGATATAACTTATCTAAATATCAAATATGCAATGCAGATAATCTAGCATAAATGTAAACATATATGTAAAATATAAAACATTAAATATATGTTATTAATATATGGTAGCCAGCTATGTGGAAACAATATATGTGAAAATAATGCATTTATCCATCCTATCACATATACTTATAGATATAAACAGATACATGATGATTAATATCTAAAAATTGTATTTCATCAGTTCAATTCAAATTTCTAACCTATCTCCCTATATTTATATATGCATTCATTCAGTAATTAAATACCAAATATATAACCTGTCATTCTGTTCAATATATATAAAAACCTATCATATATGAATATAAACATACAAAAAAATTTTGATCAGTAAAAAATAACAGAAAATGACTGGCAGCATACCAATAGAGAACAGTAATTGATTACTATATGTATAATGTATAATCAATATCTCATACTATGTTTTTTGTCTAAGATATACAATCCTATCTGCGTGCTTCCAATATTGGTTTTATACTGATGTTAATATTTAATCCAGGCTCTATGTGTGCTCGTAATTTAAATATCCAATCCAGCTCTGCCTTAGCTAGTATATTCATCCTATCTCCACCTCTCACTGAGGGTTTAATTATTTGTAAGACTCTAAAATTAAAATGATGATCTTGATTAAGATTAATATGCTTGGCTAGAGCATTTGTTAGAGTCATCTTTCTAATCTCATATGTATGATTGTATATACGATCTCTAAGCCTTCTGGAGGTGAGACCTACATAGAATGCTTGGCAGTTCTTACAGGTAGCCAGATATATTAAATTAGTGGTATTACATGTAGCGTGTACAACAAACCTATGTGTATAATTCAAATATGGTGTTACAAATTCACTTTCTGTGTTAATATATTTACACATGCTGCATTTTCCACATGGCCACGTTCCCATCTTAAACCCAATGTCTCTGTTGATATTTGATTTCTTAATCATTTTATCTATACATAACCATCTTTTCAGATTCTTAGCATTTCTACATCTGAAATGTGGTATGATACCTATTAAATCTTTAAGGCCATTGTCCATTGTAAGAATGTCCCAATTCTCTTGTATAATTTTTACAATATTATGGTTATCATTAGTGTATCTCAAAGTAAGAGGTATGATACCTTCTTGTTTTTTTATTTCTAGGCATATATTGTATACCCTTATTATGCCTCTGTTTGACTTTTGTGTGCAAGTGGACTTCCCTATTAGATCTGTTTATAAGACTGACCAGATACCCTCTGTCTGCAAATAGCTTATCCAACAGTATAAGTTGTTCATTTCTCTCTGATATATAGGTACCCAACCTAGTAATCCTAGCTCTTTGATTCTTTATTATATTTGAAAAAATAAAACGAGGATGCATACTGTTGTAGTTCAAAATTGCATTCTTCCAGCAGGATTTCCTAAACAGTTGTGTAGAAAGCAGATTATTATCGTCTTTCAAAATAGATATATCTAGGAAGTCAATCTTGTTATGTGAATATTCTAGAGTGAATCTTAAGAAGTCGTTGTTTCCAAGTAGTTAACTAATTCTATTAAATCTGACTGTTCTCCCTTCCATAATATGAGAACGTCATCAACAAACCGTCTGTATAGGACGATATTGTCCATATAATGGGTATTAAACAAATGTTTAGATTCTCAGTAGTACATAACAAGATTAGCGTACGAATTTGCACATGGGGTGCCCATTGCCACACCCCATGTTTGCATATACAGATTGTCTTTAAACATAAACACATTGTTTTCTAAGACTAAAGTCAATAATGTACATATTAAATATTGCATATCCTTATTCAGGGATTTCTCCTCTAGTAGCACATCTCTTATTGCCTCAACCCCATAGTCATTAGGTATGACTGTGAAGAGGTTTTTGACATCCAATGATACCAATATTAAAGTGGGAATATTATCTGTCTGACCCACTAGCTGTTCTATATCATTCAGCAATGAGTATGTATCATTTAAGATAGTAGGTATTCGTCTAACAACAGGGCCTAATTTAGATTCTACATATTTAGATATATGTTCTGTCACCCATTTTTCTCCTGCCACAATGGGTCACATAGGTGGGGGGTACTCCATCTTATGCATTTTTGGGAGACCTTTAATATTAGGAACATTGGGTATATTGACTAGGAAATAGTCATATAGTTGTTTCGTAATTAATCTACACATAAGTAGGTCATACAGCATATCTTGGACTGTATTAATAATCTTAGTTAATTTATTTGAGTCAATTTCTTGGTATTTATCAGCATCACTTAACATCTTGAACATTAGTTCATCATAGAACAAAGTATCTAGAACCACAAGGCCTCCCCCTTTATCAGCTGGACTTATGGTTAACAGCTCATTTCTAGATAAATTTTGCAGTGCTTGAAATTCTTCAGAATTAAGATTATAAAAAATTTTTCCATATTTCTTCCCTTTTCTTATATCTGAAAAGTATTTATAAAAATCATTTTCACACTTTCTTATAAAGCAGTGCACATTTGGGAGAACTTCAGGGACAAAGGCACTTTTCTTCTTATAATGTATATCACTATCTGGACTATTTTCTACTACTTTATCTTTATACATTGACTTCAAAGACAATGTTCGTGTAAACATTCGTAAATCTACTAGGAGCTCAGCCAAATTACTGCCTTGAGAGGGTATGAAAGAAAGTCCTTTATTTAATAGGCTGTGTTCACTAGTAGTAAGACGATGACTAGATAGATTAAACACAAGTTCATTTATTGATGCTGTCTCCTCCGTTCTACCATGGTTTCTTCCGAGAATTTCCTTTTTCTTCTGCCTCTGGTGCCTGACCTCTTCCTGTTTTCTTGTCGATACCGGACTGGTAAAGGTAAAAAACCTTGTGATGTCATGGCTATGGTTGTCTTAGGTCTCGCTCCATTAGATGTAGACGTCTGTAAAGCTTCCTGGTTCGAGGGTGGAGTATTACAGACATCCACTCCTATTGGATGGGTGCCTTGTTCGTTATTAGCTATGTTACTCTGAGAATCCCTTTCCAAAGGTAGTGCTGTCTCATTTAAGGTGGAAATGTCTAAGTTCGTATTCTCAACATAGCCATCTGATCTAGGTAAGCGTTTAGTCATCTCTGCATAAGAGTTGTGTTGATTTTGGGTATTAACCCTCGGCCAGACAAATATCTGACCCGAAACAAAATCTTTGTAGTCTCTTAAAAGCTTCTTATGCTTCAATTGTTGCAGTCTCTCTCCAAAGGCTATAACTTGTAAAAACATGCTTTCTAGCTTTTTGCGATGGATTTCCCCTTTAAATCGCTTCAACAGATCTTTATGTAGCTCGTCAGCTTTTTCTGTGAGCTCTTTCTCAATGGGAGTGAAATATTCTATAAGCAAATGGATGTATTGCTTACTAAAGTTAATATTTAATTTTTGCCACTTTTTTAATAAAGTGGGATGTGTTTCACCATATGTAGGCATGCATAAGATACGCATGCCTCTGGGAATAACATTAAAATGTAGGCATGCTTCGAGATGCCGTCTCTGCCAAGTAAGTCTATTAAGCTTATACAAAACATTTTCCAACTCCCTTAAATTCACATAGAACTCTTTATGTAGCAGTACAGTACCTGTTTCGTTAGTAGTAGGAAGATGTAGTTCTAAACCCAATAATGGGTTTGCTTGTTATTGGATAACTTCTTTCCATTTGGTAGTGTAATCCGCTGGTATCGGATTATAATCAAGTTCAACTGACAAATTCTCCATCATGTGAAGGTAACAGCAACCCAAAACGACAAGAAGTATCAGCAAAAACAGGCTAGTTACCATGCAAAGGATTCCACCGTAGTAGACACAAAAGATATTGGATAGAGACCAAGGAATCCACCACGATATGAGAAAATAAAACTTTTATTCCACAATGCAAGACCAGAAAACGAGCGCTTTCACATACGTCGAGTATGCTTCATCAGGTTACATTTAAATGAACAAAATCACTCTACTTATATACTGAACTAAACAGTATAATTAAGTAATCAAACAATTATAATAATTACTTAATTAATCAAGTGATCAGATAGTGAAGCATTTGTTAAGTTTTTAAACAGACATGGCATCATTTTGCTTCTGTTCCTTAGTCTAATAGCATGAGTTAAAACAGCTACATCAACAAATAAATGAAATGAAATAAAATAAAATATAAACATATATATTTCTGTACACATTAAATTAACACATTCCCATGTGTATAGATGTAAATATATAAATAAATATTTACGCGGGAATATTATTATATGTAAAAATTATTACCAATGCCCTTGTGTCTTAAAAACAATCTGAAGAAATCTATATACAATTATTGTCTCCAGATATAACTTATCTAAATACCAAATATGCAATGCAGATAATCTAGCATAAATGTAAACATATATGTAAAATATAAAACATTAAATATATGTAATTAATATTTGGTAGCCAGCTATGTGGAAACAATATATGTGAAAATAATGCATTTATCCATCCTATCACATATACTTATAGATATAAACAGATACATGATGATTAATATCTAAAAATTGTATTTCATCAGTTCAATTCAAATTTCTAACCTATCTCCCTATATTTATATATGCATTCATTCAGTAATTAAATACCAAATATATAACCTGTCATTCTGTTCAATATATATAAAAACCTATCATATATGAATATAAACATACAAAAAAATTTTGATCAGTAAAAAATAACAGAAAATGACTGGCAGCATACCAATAGAGAACAATAATTAATTACTATATGTATAATGTATAATCAATATCTCATACTATGTTTTTTGTCTAAGATATACAATCCTATCTGCGTGCTTCCAATATTGGTTTTATACTGATGTTAATATTTAATCCAGGCTCTATGTGTGCTCGTAATTTAAATATCCAATCCAGCTCTGCCTTAGCTAGTATATTCATCCTATCTCCACCTCTCACTGAGGGTTTAATTATTTGTAAGACTCTAAAATTAAAATGATGATCTTGATTAAGATTAATATGCTTGGCTAGAGCATTTGTTAGAGTCATCTTTCTAATCTCATATGTATGATTGCATATACGATCTCTAAGCCTTCTGGAGGTGAGACCTACATAGAATGCTTGGCAGTTCTTACAGGTAGCCAGATATATTAAATTAGTGGTATTACATGTAGCGTGTACAACAAACCTATGTGTATAATTCAAATATGGTGTTACAAATTCACTTTCTGTGTTAATATATTTACACATGTTGCATTTTCCACATGGCCACGTTCCCATCTTAAACCCAATGTCTCTGTTGATATTTGATTTCTTAATCATTTTATCTATACATAACCATCTTTTCAGATTCTTAGCATTTCTATATCTGAAATGTGGTATGATACCTACTAAATCTTTAAGGCCATTGTCCATTGTAAGAATGTCCCAATTCTCTTGTATAATTTTTACAATATTATGGTTATCATTAGTGTATCTCAAAGTAAGAGGTATGATACCTTCTTGTTTTTTATTTCTAGGCGTATATTGTATACCCTTATTATGCCTCTGTTTGACTTTTGTGTGCAAGTGGACTTCCCTATTAGATCTGTTTATAAGACTGACCGGATACCCTCTGTCTGCAAATAGCTTATCCAACAGTATAAGTTGTTCATTTCTCTCTGATATATAGGTACACAACCTAGTAATCCTAGCTCTTTGATTCTTTATTATATTTGAAAAAATAAAACGAGGATGCATACTGTTGTAGTTCAAAATTGCATTCTTCCAGCAGGATTTCCTAAACAGTTGCGTAGAAAGCAGATTATTATCGTCTTTCAAAATAGATATATCTAGGAAGTCAGTCTTGTTATGTGAATATTCTAGAGTGAATCTTAAGAAATCAGTCGTTGTTTCCAAGTAGTTAACTAATTCTATTAAATCTGACTGTTCTCCCTTCCATAATATGAGAACGTCATCAACAAACCGTCTATATAGGACGATATTGTCCATATAATGGGTATTAAACAAATGTTTAGATTCTCAGTAGTACATAACAAGATTAGCGTACGAATTTGCACATGGGGTGCCCATTGCCACACCCCATGTTTGCATATACAGATTGTCTTTAAACATAAACACATTGTTTTCTAAGACTAAAGTCAATAATGTACATATTAAATATTGCATATCCTTATTCAGGGATTTCTCCTCTAGTAGCACATCTCTTATTGCCTCAACCCCATAGTCATTAGGTATGACTGTGAAGAGGTTTTTGACATCCAATGATACCAATATTAAAGTGGGAATATTATCTGTCTGACCCACTAGCTGTTCTATATCATTCAGCAATGAGTATGTATCATTTAAGATAGTAGGTATTCGTCTAACAACAGGGCCTAATTTAGATTCTACATATTTAGATATATGTTCTGTCACCCATTTTTCTCCTGCCACAGTGGGTCGCATAGATGGGGGGTACTCCATCTTATGCATTTTTGGGAGACCTTTAATATTAGGAACATTGGGTATATTGACTAGGAAATAGTCATATAGTTGTTTCGTAATTAATCTACACATAAGTAGGTCATACAGCATATCTTGGACTGTATTAATAATCTTAGTTAATTTATTTGAGTCAATTTCTTGGTATTTATCAGCATCACTTAACATCTTGAACATTAGTTCATCATAGAACAAAGTATCTAGAACCACAAGGCCTCCCCCTTTATCAGCTGGTCTTATGGTTAACAGCTCATTTCTAGATAAATTCTGCAGTGCTTGAATTAAGATTATAAAAAAATTTTCCATATTTCTTCCCTTTTCTTATATCTGAAAAGTATTTATAAAAATCATTTTCACATTTTCTTATAAAGCAGTGCACATTTGGGAGAACTTCAGGGACAAAGGCACTTTTCTTCTTATAATGTATATCACTATCTGGACTATTTTCTACTACTTTATCTTTATACATTGACTTCAAAGACAATGTTCGTGTAAACATTCGTAAATCTACTAGGAGTTTTCTAAGACTAAAGTCAATAATAGTGGGTCAGACAGATAATATTCCCACTTTAATATTGGTATAATTGGATGTCAAAAACCTCTTCACAGTCATACGTAATGACTATGGGGTTGAGGCAATAAGAGATGTGCTACTTGAGGAGAAATCCCTGAATAAGGATATGCAATATTTAATATGTACATTTATGACTTTAGTCTTAGAAAACAATATGTTTATGTTTAAAGACAATCTGTATATGCAAACATGGGGTGTGGCAATGGGCACCCCATGTGCAAATTCGTACGCTAATCTTGTTATGTACTACTGGGAATCTAAACATTTGTTTAATACCCATTATATGGACAATATCGTCCTATATAGACGGTTTGTTGATGACGTTCTCATATTATGGAAGGGAGAACAGTCAGATTTAATAGAATTAGTTAACTACTTGGAAACAACGACTGATTTCTTAAGATTCACTCTAGAATATTCACATAACAAGATTGACTTCCTAGATATATCTATTTTGAAAGACGATAATAATCTGCTTTCTACGCAACTGTTTAGAAAATCCTGCTGGAAGAATGCAATTTTGAACTACAACAGTATGCATCCTCGTTTTATTTTTTCAAATATAATAAAGAATCAAAGAGCTAGGATTACTAGGTTGTGTACCTATATATCAGAGAGAAATGAACAACTTATACTGTTGGATAAGCTATTTGCAGACAGAGGGTATCCGGTCAGTCTTATAAACAGATCTAATAGGGAAGTCCACTTGCACACAAAAGTCAAACAGAGGCATAATAAGGGTATACAATATACGCCTAGAAATAAAAAACAAGAAGGTATCATACCTCTTACTTTGAGATACACTAATGATAACCATAATATTGTAAAAATTATACAAGAGAATTGGGACATTCTTACAATGGACAATGGCTTTAAAGATTTAGTAGGTATCATACCACATTTCAGATATAGAAATGCTAAGAATCTGAAAAGATGGTTATGTATAGATAAAATGATTAAGAAATCAAATATCAACAGAGACATTGGGTTTAAGATGGGAACGTGGCCATGTGGAAAATGCAACATGTGTAAATATATTAACACAGAAAGTGAATTTGTAACACCATATTTGAATTATACACATAGGTTTGTTGTACACGCTACATGTAATACCACTAATTTAATATATCTGGCTACCTGTAAGAACTGCCAAGCATTCTATGTAGGTCTCACCTCCAGAAGGCTTAGAGATCGTATATACAATCATACATATGAGATTAGAAAGATGACTCTAACAAATGCTCTAGCCAAGCATATTAATCTTAATCAAGATCATCATTTTAATTTTAGAGTCTTACAAATAATTAAACCCTCAGTGAGAGGTGGAGATAGGATGAATATACTAGCTAAGGCAGAGCTGGATTGGATATTTAAATTACGAGCACACATAGAGCCTGGATTAAATATTAACATCAGTATAAAACCAATATTGGAGGCACGCAGATAGGATTGTATATCTTAGACAAAAAACATAGTATGAGATATTGATTATACATTATACATATAGTAATTAATTATTGTTCTCTATTGGTATGCTGCCAGTCATTTTCTGTTATTTTTTACTGATCAAAAATGTTTTGTATGTTTATATTCATATATGATAGGTTTTTATATATATTGAACAGAATGACAGGTTATATATTTGGTATTTAATTACTGAATGAATGCATATATAAATATAGGGAGATAGGTTAGAAATTTGAATTGAACTGATGAAATACAATTTTTAGATATTAATCATCATGTATCTGTTTATATCTATAAGTATATGTGATAGGATGGATAAATGCATTATTTTCACATATATTGTTTCCACATAGCTGGCTACCATATATTAATTACATATATTTAATGTTTTATATTTTACATATATGTTTACATTTATGCTAGATTATCTGCATTGCATATTTGATATTTAGATAAGTTATATCTGGAGACAATAATTGTATATAGATTTCTTCAGATTGTTTTTAAGACACAAGGGCATTGGTAATAATTTTTACATATAATAATATTCCCACGTAAATATTTATTTATATATTTACATCTATACACATGGGAATGTGTTAATTTAAAGTGTACAGAAATATATATGTTTATATTTTATTTTATTTCATTTCATTTATTTGTTGATGTAGCTGTTTTAACTCATGCTATTAGACTAAGGAACAGAAGCAAAATGATGCCATGTCTGTTTAAAAACTTAACAAATGCTTCACTATCTGATCACTTGATTAATTAAGTAATTATTATAATTGTTTGATTACTTAATTATACTGTTTAGTTCAGTATATAAGTAGAGTGATTTTGTTCATTTAAATGTAACCTGATGAAGCATACTCGACGTATGTGAAAGCGCTCATTTTCTGGTCTTGCATTGTGGAATAAAAGTTTTATTTTCTCATATTGTGGTGGATTCCTTGGTCTCTATCCAGTATCTTTTGTGTCTACTACGGTGGAATCCTTTGGATGGTAACTAACCTGTTTTTGCTGTTTTAGCATTATCTAACAAGGTGACATGATATACTTTGTCCTAGCATTATCTCACACAATGGCATGATATACTCTGCCCTAGCATTATCTAAATCAGTGACATTATATACTCTGTCGTAGCATTATCTAACACATTGACATGATATACACTGCACTAGCATTATCAAACACAGTGACATGATATACTCTGTCCTAGAATTGTCTAATACATTGATATGATATACTCTGTCATAGAATTATCTAACACATTGATATTATACTCTGTCCAATTATTGTCTAACACATTGACATGATATAATCTGTCCTAGCATTATCTAACACAATGACATGATATACTCTGTCCTAGAATTGTCTAACTCATTGACATGATATACTCTGTCATAGAATTATCTATCACATTTACATGATATACTCTGTCCTAGCATTATCTAACACATTGACAATATATACTCTTTCCTAGCATTATCTAATGCACTGACATGATATACTCTTTCCTAGCATTATCTAACACAGTGATATGATATACCCTGTCCTTGCATTATCCAACACAGTGACATTATATAATCTGCCCTAGCATTATCTTACACAGTGACATGATATACTCTGTCCTAGCATTATCTAAATAATTGACATGATATGCTCCATCCTAGATTTATTATACACAATTACATTATATACTCTGTTTTAGCATTGTCTAACAAGGTGACATGATATACTCTGTCCTAGCATTATCTAACACAGTGACATGATATACTCTGTCCTAGCATTATCTAACACATTGATATTATACTCTGTCCTAGCATTATCTAACACATTGATATTATACACTTTCCTAGCATTATCTAACATGTTGGCATGATATACTCAGTCCTAGCATTATCTAATACATTGACATGATATACTCTGTCCTAGAATTATCTATCACATTTAAAAGATATAGGGCAGGATTCACGAAGCCTCCGTGTAAGAGATACATGGCCTACACGGAGGCTGCAGTTAAACGGTGTGACGTCAGCATGTCATGCATATGCATGAGGGCATGCTGAATCACACCGAAGGCTAACACGGTCCATGGAAGACAGTAGGGGGCATGTCCGTAGGCCGAGCCCTGCAAGCAGACATGCCCCCAGAAGAGTAAAATTGCCCAAAGTAAACACCCATGACAGAGGCCATGGAAATGTGAATAAACACAACACAACACATGCCCCCACAGACTATGAACATAAAATATATAAATGAACATGTTATATATTTTTTTAAATCGTAAAGATGTTTGCCCATGAGTGCGCTCGTTTGCGCGGGTGTGCCCGTAGCTTAGCCACAGTTAGCAGTCAGTGGAAAAGGATAAAAGAACTAAATATGCAAAGTAAGCCAAGAAGCAATAGCGTAGCGGTAGAGATGTCGGCTGAAGAGCAGGCATTCATGGTTCAAGCCCCCACAACATCAATTTTTATTTTTAGTAAAATAAGCACAAAACAAGTCCCTGACAAACATGTACACATATAAAATCATAGTTTATGTAAAATGTAATGAAATAGTCCATTTATTTTGAAGAAATGTGAGATAACAAAACAATAAAAAATGCGAGATGTGCCTATAGCTGAGCTACAGTTTAACAAGGTGAGTGCATCTGCCCCGTAGGTGGGCAGTGGTTTAACAGGTGTAAAATGAGTGCCCGTAGGTGATCAGTGGTTTAACACGCTGAAACTGTGTGCCCCTAGCTGAGCTGAGCTTAATATGCGTGCTAACAGCCAAATGAAGCGTACACCAGCGTACCCTGTTTGCGTGAAGCTGCGCACCGCACAAACAAGCTAACCGATGGGCAACGTTGAGCAAGCAGTATCAAAACTGCCTTTACACAGACACATTCCTCAGCCTGTCTAGACAGTCATAAAAAATAAAAAGCAGTGGCCAGGTTCTAACCCAGGATACTATGCACCATAGTCAAGGTACTGAACCACTAAGCCATGACAGCCGTACCTATAAATGCAGTAATAGCAAATATATAGGCATGAATACAAAGTGGAGCATGACAAAGCAGGTTCTTTGAAGTTGATACAATTCCAAAATGGCCAATCACAGATATGTGCGGTAAAAACGGCATATATAAGCCCCATAGGCAGGAATACACAGCATAAACGATTGTAGAACTAACTTGCAGCCAGAATGTCAGGGCCAGGTCCTGTGGGGAGCATATAGGGCTGAGGCGTGGGACTGGTTGGCTCATGATCTCACCAGTGCCACAGGGATTCCAAGGACTGGTGAGCAGGTTCGTCACCACCATGAGGACCTGAAGAGATGCAAGCAGGACCAATTGAACCTTTGGATCCAGGAGGCCTGGCAAATGCCCAATGCCCCACTACTGAGTAAGTTACATTTAATTATGTATGTAAGAAATTAAACTAGCTGATATTATGAAGATGTGTAATCCAATATTACTTCATTTATATTACAGCTGCAGGTGTCCGTTCTGTGAACCGCAGAGCCTATGGCGATAGGCTGGTGCGGTTGCGGCACTAGGCAGGTCAGTAATCCTCTCCCAGTAACTGTAAAGAAATATAAAAGTATGACAGTTAGCAAAAGAGTGCAGTGTTGACACTAAGTAATAGAATGTGCAAGTAACAGTGTAAGAGTGTTTGCAAGTATTGCTTGATTACAAAAGTGTGTTGCAGTCTGTAATCCAAACAGAAAAATAAAAATGTCTGAAATAAAGATGCCCCACCTGTAATATAATAGTACACAACATGCAGCAGGCTGAAACGTACAGCTGCAGAAGATGAGCAAATCACATGTGTGAAATATACCCCTGTTGAAATACTGAAACATGACAGAAGTGAGACTGCTGGAAAGGATTGTAATAACTACTGGTAAAACATGTCAATAAAGCCTAGAAGTAAGTACCATCCCAAATAGTAAAATGAAAACAAGTGAGAGTGTGAGAAAGAGTTATGAATCCACCAATAAAGTAGTAATAACCCCTGAATAAAGTATACTGCAGACAGTACAGAATGAAATGAATGTGAGAAGCAAAACCAAACAGCGAAATCTGTTCAAAGTGTTGCTGCAGCTGGAATGTGTATCCCAAAATCTGGATATGTTGCTCACAGTCTGCAATATGCAGATAGTATGATTGTCTGACATACCAAACATCCACAGTTGTCTATAGCTATATAAAGCAAATGTAGCAGGATGATGTAGCTGAACAAAGCCAGATATGAATGTGTATGAAGAACAATAAAATGTATATTGATGTAGCAGTAACAGTCCTATCACCAAATTGAAGTAGTTATCATATAGGAAACTGTAGTTAGAACAGTGGTGTGTATATGTGCAGCTATTAGAAATGTACAGCATATGTATTGGTATTCGAAGGTGTTAATATTATTTTCTTCACCCCACCCTATAACCACATATAACCCATTCCACGTGAAAATGGTATGTGCAATCACAATTAACACCCCTGGACATTTGTCCTGTTGGGTCATAAATATTTGCATGTCCGTTGATGCATCCGCCCTGTTCATACATCCAAACCTGATGGCCTGTTGCCATCAATCAACCCTGCATGTTGCTGGACTGTGTATTGCTGTACAAATTATGCATGTGTTATGCTTGCTGTTCAATGGTGTGAATATCTGGGTGTTTGGTTAATGGGAATACTAATGCATGCTGTTACAACTAATTGCGAATGGTATTATATGTTACTAACCCAAACTGTCACGACATAATGCAAAACACAGGACGACAGGGAAGGCGGGTTCCAGCGGACCCACCTCTCCTACCTCAGCTGGCAAGTGCACCTGGCACTAGTGCCCAGGCCAGACCTTCCTCTGGTGGCCCTGTGCCACCTGCGGGTGGAAGCGCTGCAGGGGATGGGGCTCGTCCCCCCTCTGCAAGCGTGGCTGGAGGAGACCATCCACTCACCCTCTGTAGTGTCTTGACTGTGGTGCATAGGGAGATCAGGCATTCTGTGCTTGAGCCCCTACACCAGCTTGAGGCATGGGTGGCACAACTCATAGGCGTGCCTGTTGCCCAGCCTACACAGCCCCCAGCACAGCCCCATCCTGGGCAGTGAAGGAACAGTGGCAACTGCCCATGGGTGGGGATATCAGTTCCACTGTTGCCATCTGTGGGCTCATGGGCTCTGGATATCCAAACATCCATCCCCGTCAATTGTGTAAACCCCCACACGTGTCATACACCGCCCCTGTATGCGTCTTGTTTGTCTTGTCTGTTGACCTACCCAACCTACCTCCCCAGCTATACTGACTTCCTTCACCTGACATACCACTCTCACCTGAAAAAAAAAAAAAAAAAGGGCACTGTACCCACAAAACGCCCCATACATAGCTGCCCATTCTGCACACATGTCTGCTGGACATGGAAACTATCAATTACAATTGGCTGTACAACAAGTATTATTGTTGTCCTGACACCTCTCTCAGGGGTGGAAGGTTTCAAATGTCACACCAAATTACATACATATGCAGAGCTGTTACTGATGAAGAAATGGGCAGCTATGGGCCTTACCTACATCCCTCCTGCAAATCCCAAGCTTGTTTCCCTACTGTCTTACCCTCTTTGTGACCCCTTTTTCACCACTCTCCTGTCTCCCCATTTTCATTTCTTTCAAAGAAAATAGCGCAGGTGTGTGCCAGAGTAAGCACTGTTAAGTGGTTGTAAGCGGGTGTGCGCGGAGCTGAATGCCAGTGCGCATACGGGAGCTCCGCGCAAACCAGCGCTAACCCGGTTACAACTGCTTAAAAGTGCCTTAGTCACTCTGGTTGACAGGTCCTGCAGTCAGTTCAAAAGCAAAATAAAATCCCACTGTCAGTCCTGAACCCAGGACCTTGGAAACAGTAGTCAGCATGACCTACCACTAAGCCATGACTCTTATACAACAACATTGTGCTAAAATAAATATATCATGTAATAGTAGGAATGAATGTAAAGGGAATATAGGATGTGTAGTACACAAAGCATGTCATTTAGAATTACTGTCAAAACTAGTGGATTTCCATAATAGTAGTGTGTGAACAGAAACAGCCATGCTAGTTGGTAGCTAGTAGGTAATAATGTCAGTTAATGTACATAAATAAATGTATGTATATTTACATATATATATATATTTATATATATATATATATATATATATATATATATATATATATATATATAGTTGCAGGTGTCAGTGTGCATACACACTTACTACAGGAAACAGGAGAGAGGAATGGGGAAATGTGAATCTACAACACAGCCTGAATCATGAGAGAGATACTAACCTTTACACTCACAGAACAGTGTCCACAGCATACAAGCATGGTCCCCGCCCTTACAATCTGAAAGGGCAACGCCTATCTCACATACCCTTTTATAGCACTGTCCTGAAATCACAGTGAGAACTGCAATCAGTACACAACTGGCTGCATGCAATTAGCAAATGCTGGCTTACAATTGGTGCAGAGGCCATCACATGGACTTATGCAGATACCTACAAAAGCATCCAGTACTCACACTCCACACATGCAATATGTTCATTGCACTGTCTTGAGGCAGACAGAGAGAGAGAGACAGACCGAGACAGAGAGAGAGAGAAAAAAAAAATTAAACACAAACAACAACACACGGTACACACACTGAGTCTAAGCTGTCAGCAGTGACAGTAGCAAGCCGTGCCAGCAGCAGCAGGAAGCAGTAGTAGCAGTAACGCAACCAGCTGCGACAAACACAGGTAATGTAAAGTAGCAAGTTAATAGTCTGCATACTGTGAACACACCATATGTGTCATAGGTCTGTATCTATAGGTATGTCCATGTGATATGTTGTGTGCACGTAGTTCCACCAAAAGGGGATGACTATACATTACATGTCAGTCAGTGTTAGGCCATGATCCTGGCAGCAATTTTCTGTTGCAGTGAGGCCTGTCTGTAGGATGTGTGTGTCAGCTGGTGTAACGACTATGGCGCTTAGTTAGCAGTCATCTGGGAACTTTGTCATCCACAACCCACACATGTTCGCATTTACATCTGAGAAATAAATGTCAAACAAGAGGGGTCCTAGGACAGAGGCATGTGGGATACCATATGTGACTGGCATTGAGTCTGACATGGCTCCTACAATATCGATATTATCGATTCTGTATGTCAACCAGTGTGCAACCCATCATGTGACATATGTAGTAACATGTAAGCTAATGAGCTGGTCTATGATGCCTGAGTGGAGTACTGTGTTGAAGGCCTTAGGCAAGTCCAGGTAGGCTGTATGGATTGTGTTGCCCTCATCAATGGCTGTAGTGACTGTTTTGAAAGGTCAACCAGGTTCAAAAGGCAGGATCAGCCCATCACAAAGGCAAACTGGCCAGGAACAAGTGTCTGCAGGTACCCAATATCGCTGTATATGCGTCCCATACTGAATAATTCCATAGCTTAGCAGACCAGGCTGGTTCAGCTTATGGTGCGGTAGTTCCCAGGGTCAGTAGAGGTGCCTCCTTAGTGGAGTGGGACCACTGTTGCTGTATGCCAGTGTTCAGGTACATATCCTGTAGTACAGCCAAGGTTAAATATCAGTCTTATATGCGGTTGTATGTCCTCTTGGAGTTCACGTAGCACACATCCAGGGATACCATCAGGTCACATTGATGCTGTGTGTTCTGCTTTGTTGAGGGCGGCCCTCACCTGGACATGTGAGATGATAGGGAGGTTACATTCAGCTGTGATAAGTATGTCTACCTGTGGGGGAGAAGGAGGGGGGATACGTGCACCGAACCTGTCTGCAAGAATGTTGCCAATATCTGTGTGTTCGGTGAATGTTAAGTAGGTGTGTATTAACTCAGAGCATATCTGAGGCATTTGGTCCATATGTGTTACATTACTGAAGAAGGCCTTGTGGTTATCTATAGTGTTCGTGGCCATTTCCCTCCCAGAGTAGGCCGTGGATGTTGTTATGAGAGACCGTAGCTTATTACCAGTGCTGACCACAGATGCCTTCCCTTAATGTGAATCTGCTCTGTCCTGCAGTAGCCTCCTTCTATTGTTTACAATCTGCCTTTGGCTGGGGTCCACTGGACAGGATGCCTAACCTTTGTGCATAGGGTCTGGGTTAGAAATGTGTGTGCATGTTCCATGCAATCTTTGGGATGTCCATGGGAAGCATTCGCAAAGGGGTCAGCAGTGTGGGTTGTGGTTTCCACTGGCCCAGTGGGCTGCATGGATACCATCTCAGTCCTAACAAGTGAATAACTGTCTAATCACATACATATCAAAGTAGTCTACTGTGCTGGCGGTGGTGGTGGGATATGTATATCCAGACCGAGTAACTTGTGCCCAGATCACACTAGTGGATGGCGTTCCACATACAGTACCTTGGTATGAACCCCCAGAGTGAGGTTGTGCATTGGACCTGTCGCAGTGTGCTGTCCGATGGGGCATGCTACTATGTTGTATGGAATGTGGTAGGTATTGTTGCACAGGTGTTGGCTGAGCACTGATATCTGGCCATGTACTTGTGTATCCACCAAGAGACACACACATGCTACATATGGGAGAGTAGTATATCACTACAGTTGAGTATCATGTATAGTATGTGTGCCATATATTGCTGACATAGTCTGCTGATATCCTGTTTGTGTTCTCTTCCAGGGAGATGGCGCATCAGCGTAATCCCACCTACTCTGCAGCAGAAGATGAGGAGATACACCAGAGCCTGGTGCGGGATTATGACATACTGCTTTCCTGCACCGGCCAGAATCAGCAGGAGAGGGCTGCACTGTGGCAAGACCTTGTCCATAAGGTAAATGACATTGGCACGCATAATAGGACATATGAGCAAGTACGACATCACTGCAGTGATTTAATCAGCAATGTCTGTCAGCGTGCGTCGGATATCCACAGGCAACAGGTTGCCATAGGAGGTGGGGTGGCCACACATCCCCCACTCACCAGACTGGAGGGGCTACTCCTAAGTGTTGTGGTTCCAGCCCCAGAACAGCAAAAGCAATGCACCTGCATCATGATGGAGGCTGGATCCACACAGCAGTACGACATGGAGCGTGCAGATAATATGCCATATGTACACTTGACTGTTCTGTACACTGTTAGTTTATGCATGTGTAAGGTGTGTCCGTGGTATGTAGCTGTCAACATAGTATGTAATTGTGCAGGTGTGATATTGGCAATATCAGCAGCTGACTAGTGAAAGGCAACTGGTGTACTACTGCACTGTATCATATGCAGTATCAATGGCACATTTGTGCCCACTGACATTAACCTCCTAATTTCTGCAGGCCCCTCCGGTGTTACAGCAAGGCAGGCCATCCATGCTGGTGAGTGTGTTTTAACAATACCTATAATAGTCCTGGTAGTGCTAGTAATACTAGTGTAACTCAGTAGTGCTCTGTGTGTATACTGCGGGGTGTGCATGTGTGCATGTGTGCCTGTGTCCACGTGTGCATGTGTGCATGTGTGCCTGTGTCCACGTGTGCCTGTGTCCACGTGTGCCTGTGTCCACGTGTCCATGTGTGCATGTGTGCATGTGTGCATGTGTGCATGTGTGCATGTGTGCATGTGTCCACGTGTGCATGTGTGCATAAGTGCATCACTGGTAACATTGTGTGGACACTGTAAACTGTGTTTCCTGTCTTCCACCCACAGGTTCTGGTGCTGCTCTGGTGTCCTGCAGCAGGGAACCTGAATCTGGTGCCACAGGTACTGGTAATGATGATATCTGTGTAATGGCACAGGAAGGTGTGTCAGGGTCCACCATTGGTCAGCCAATTGACAGTACACAGCTGTCAACCCCATCATTGCGCACAGTCATCCTGCCAGTACATCCTATGTCACCATTGTCCCTAGGTGATGGACAGGATACAGTGGGCATTGACCAGGGTAATGTGGTATCTGTTGCACATGCTTCCCCACACAGCAGCCATGGGCAGGGTCCTGCGATGGTACCACATAGACAGTTGCCCATGGGTACTCGTGGGAGCATCCGTGGGCATACTGCCTCTGGCAGACGTGCCCAAAGAGGTCTGTCAACCTCAGTATGTTTCGGGCTGTCATGCAGGCACAGTCACGTATGGAAAGGTACACCAGACAGGGTCTGAGGGAGCTGAGAGCATGTCGCACAGCCATGACTGACAGTATGCATGACATCGCGGATGCTATCCGTAATTTCACCGATGTCATAGACAGATGTGGGGACATATTACAGCAGTTCCACAACCACATGTCCATAAGCCAGGGCAATGTTGGGCGGTTGCGGCATCGACGTGGCCGTATGCCAGCAACAGCAGCAGCTGACAGTCGGCGCGGATGACAACAGGCCCGCGCACGCCCTCATAGTGCCAGCAGCAGCCCCAGCAATGCTGGGTCTATGCTGTCATCGGAACGCCCCAGGAGACCACGTGCACGTGGCTCTGAACAGTCCCAACAGGGACCTGTGTCCAGTCAACACACTCCCACTTCAGATGACCGTACCCAGTCTGGCTTAGTACCGGATACGGTCCGTAGCACCCCTGCCAGGAACAGGTACCATGTCCATGCCCACAGACACTGATCTGTATGACCTGCCAGGTGCAGTCTGTGGCTGCCCACAAACCCCTATATATGGCAGCCATGAGGTGGAACTGTGTGCGTGCATACACACATGCGAAATGTTAACACCTAGGGATACCACATACACGCACACACTGCACCAATAGTGCCCCACCCTGTACTGCTGTCCCTCACCAAAACACATACACACACATGTCAATTGGTGGTATCAGTGGCAGACTCAGGCATACCTAATTCACACCCTGTGCATATGATGAAACTGTGCCACCTCCTGCAATCTCCAACATCAGTGCAGGAACAGGTAAACACGTTGCTGATGCACAGGGTGACTACATAGAAATGTATTAGTAGTATCATGTTGGTAACAGTACAGTGTGCTGATATGACTGTGTGTATATCCCAGCATGCCAGATGCAGTAACCGTATGACTGTCCTGAATTGTTATCTGCACCCATAGTATGTCCCAAAGTGTAACAGCTGCACATTATTGCATACCGGTGGTAAGGATGTCAACAGATATCCACATACATGGGTAGCACAGGGGGGAAGCTAATGCAAGTAGTGATACGCAATGATGGACTTGTACAGTAATGGTGACAAGTTGCCCACAACTACTATGCATGTGGATGTTTGTGCATGTTGATATGTGTGCAGTACCAATGTATTCCAAATCACAATTAACTATGACATAATATCAGTTCTACCATGGGCATCTGCGCTGTGCATTTCTGGGTACATGTTGATAGTGCCTACATATTTGCACTGTTACCTACTGTTAGTGTTACCCCTTCTTTGTTGTACAATGGACTACTTCCAGCCCTGCTTACTGTAGCTTTGTTTGCATGCATGTTCGCTTGGGGTTCCCTGTAACACTGCTTCCACCTGCAATGCAGAGTTACAGTGCTTCTGTGGACTCCTAGTGACATCTGCATAGCGTACGATACGTATGTCAAGTTTACACATGACAGAACATCACTGTCTGTCCTGTTCGCATGTACGTTGCCTGTGACACATTGCACATGTCTTACCTGGCATTTACCCACGTGTGCAGTCATATATGCCAGTGCTATGAAATCAGTAGCAGTACACCCACACATACACACCTTCAGTATGTTGTTCCCCATTGGCCCTATGTGTTGGTAATCACCATGGCAATCACACTACTAGGGTAGCATGTGCAAAGGTAACCTGTGAATCACCTCTATGGTCCAGTTGTGGTTTATGTGAGTCATGTGGCAATGTCACATCTGCCACATGTATGCAGTCAACCATCACCCCTGGCCAGGAATGTACAACACATGTGTGGGATGCCACCACATAGCCAATCTGGGGACTGAGCACTCTGAACCCAGTAATGCCATACCCTGTCAGGTGGCATGACATACTACAGTGACTACAATACCAGTCAGTCATAGACCCGCACTGACAGCAATCTGAACACACTGGGGCACACTTGGAGACTCAGAATAGCATCCTGCCTGAGCATCACACACCTCCACAGCTGGCACACAGGCATACGTTATGTCAGAACAGAGCACATGCCACACATGGCACACACATCCGGTATGCCACACACTCACAGCCTGTAGGGCTACACAACACACCTGCTACAGATGTGTCAGGCACCTCTCTTGGCCGCTGCAGTGGGGTCCCGCTCAACAGGCTGTACATGGTGAAGATCACAGTGATATGCCTGTGGGGCACTATGGTCCACCACAAAACACATGCATACAGGTCAGTCAGAGGCATGGACACATATGACTAAGTCATTGACCATGCCACTATGGATGACCTGAGACATACCTCCCTGGACTACTTGATAGGGAACATAGAAGGGATCTCTCAGCATGTGGCATGGGCCAGTATGAGCCTGATCTTGGTTGCCATCATACCCTCACCAGGTATGCTACCACTATATGTAGGAAGGGTGTCCTATGTCTACATTCTGCTCAATCTCCAATATCATTCATAGGGTATCCACTGGCTGTCAACGATTGCTTACATGCTAGGGAAGCCACAATGATTTGCGAGGGGCAGCTTGCACGTGACACCCTTCGGCCAATGTATATTGGTGAAGCCCCTTGATACACACATAGTGCCTTATGCTGCAGGACACGGATTACATAGCCACCTCCGTGGGTATCACACAGGATAGGACAGTAACAGTGATGCTACACAACACCAGCAGTGTACACCGCAAGATGCATGCACTGGACACTGTCCTCAGCACGGTGAACTGCAATGACTGTGCAGTACCGGAGTCCTGATTCATGGCTCACAGGTGCAACCCATCACTGTCAGGTTATACCTCATACCATGCCTGTCATCCCCTACACATGTAACACACATGGACATGGTATCCCAAAGCACCACAGATACACACACCTCCAGGTTG
Source organism: Protopterus annectens (assembly GCF_019279795.1). NCBI lineage: Eukaryota > Metazoa > Chordata > Ceratodontiformes > Protopteridae > Protopterus > Protopterus annectens. The sequence continues at coordinate 1,737,127,741 of NC_056741.1, read as the reverse complement.
TTGGCACAGCACAAAGCATCAGGGCCAATTCATGTGCAGCTAACAGTGTGTCGGACTGCCTTCTGGTTCATATCCTGGCACACACAACACTCCCATACACAGGAAACCCACCTATCCTCCATAACAACACTGGCAATATGACAGTCTCAAGAACTGTCTTTATATGGCTGGACTGCATCCAGCCAAACATTGTGCATGAGCATTACTGTAGCTACAACACACTAGTTGAAGGGTTCCCAGCATGTGGTCACTGAATTGCAGTGGAATAACATGATACCACTCCCACAACAGGTGGGAACATGCAGCACCTGTACATCGACTACATGTAGACTATATGGCCCAGACCAGATGTGTATCCCCTGCTGTAGGTATTTTAACATATACACCCACACTGTATAGATACATACCGCATGCGGCCCCTGCACAGTAAGACACAGTCATATTGTTATGCATTGCAAATACCATTTATCCACTCAAGGCATGTGTCAGACATGGTAACTACTGCAGGTCACAGGTATTTATGTGTATGTGTCACACACATACATCATGTGTGCATTGCCATTGCTGGTTTAGGCAATGGCATGCATTGTTATGCACAAAGACCCACTCAAGGTTATAATGTGTGACACAACCACACGTGGCGTTGTGGGTTTCCAAAACATACCTATCTGTACTCTGACAATGGTAATAGACCCAGTAGCGGAGCGCACTATTGGCATTACTGGCCAACTAGCCCTGTTTGGCTGTGCTGATAGTGTGGTGACATACCCTGTGTTTACTGGGGGAATATGCAGCATCTGGTGTATTGCAGTATTTGCCAAAACGATCTGTTCTCTCACACTTGCAATTACACACCCTACTACCCACACACACACACACTTGCAGGATTCATACTCCTAGCTAACTATGTCACGACACGTGAGAGAGACGCATTAGCGAAGTGCACTATTCGGATTACTAGGAGGTCCCTCTTCTCTGGCTATACTTATAGAGTGCTGACATCATCAGTGTTTGGAAAGGGTAATGTGCATCGTGTAGTGTGATCTCCTGATTGCCAAAACTAACATGTTTTTCATACAGAATTGCACACACACACACTCCCCATATCCAAACACACACACACTTGCCATTTGCAGGTTTCAAACCCCTACTTAATTATGTTATGACACTTGAGAGAGATGCTTTAGCAGAGTGTGCTATTCGGATTACTAGGAGGTGTGCCTTTTCCGGCTGTATGTATAGGGTGCTGACATCATCAGTGTTTGGAAAGGGTAATGTGCATCATGTAGTGTGATCTCCTGATTGCAAAAAAGCACATGTCTTCCATACAGAATTACACACACACAAACTCCCCACATCCAAACACACACACACACTTGCCATTTGCAGGTTTCAAACTCCTTCCTAACTATGTTATGACACTTGAGAGAGACACATTAGCAGAGTGCGCTACTCTAATTACTGGGATGTTTCCCTTCTCCACTGTACTTATAGGGTGCTGACATCATCCATGCTTAGATAGGGGAATGTGCATCCTGTAGAGTGCTTTCACAGTTGCCAAAAGGGACATCTCCCTCACACAGACTTGTACACACACACTAACCCCCCTCTACACACACTGGGCAGTTGCAGGATTCAAACCCCTACCTAACTATGTTATGACACTTATGACAGACGCATTAGTAGAGCATGTTATTCAAATTACTGGGAGGTTTCCCTTCTCCTGCTGTACTTATAGGGTGCTGACATCATCCGTGCTTAGATAGGGGAATGTGCATCCTGTAGAGTGCTTTCACAGTTGCCAAAAGGGACATCTTCCTCATACAGACTTGCACACACATCAACCCCGCTCACCCACACACACACACACACACACATGCACACACTGAGCATTTGCATGGTTCGAACTCCTACCTACCTATATTATGACACTTGAGGGAGACGCATTAGCAGAGCGTGCTAACCGAATTACTGGGCATCTGGTCTGCACCTGCAGTATTTATAGGGTGCTGACATCTTTATTTCTACAGAGGTATGTATATCTAGTACTACCTGTCAGGTGGGGGATAGCATATATATGCATTTGCAGCCACCTACGTCAGGGTCAAATATGCACATCGCACTGGCAGGTTATGTTCTATACCATGCTTCATGACCACAGGACCTGTAACACACAACACAACCAGTCCAGAACACCACTCCCACATCCAGGACACACACTTTGCTTCACTGGGAACAGTGCCGGCATATGCAGGTGTTCACATACACCATTCCAGTTGTTAACATCAGGTACAGGCATATTGTGTGTGAGAACTACTCAGGCCTCTACCACTTTACCCTACAGCCACTACAATTTGTGGGTCCATGTGCTATGGCAGAACCACACACCACAGCCACATGGAGAAAACATATTGCACCTGTCCATCTGCAACATGGGTACTCACTGTTCCACACCAGAGGTAGACCACCATTGTTGATATCTGACCATCCCCACCTTTCCCTGGACATCGATATCCCATCCCCACCCCCAGGCAAGGTTGTCACTGCACACAAACTGTATTTAGCACAAGCAGACTCTACACTTGTGAAGACTGGGGTGGATGACTTCAAAGGACCCATGCTGGGGGACTATACTGGCCACTCTGCATAATCCTTGACAATTGCATTCTATGAGCATGTGTAAGTATTGCATTGATCATGCTATCCCACATATACCCATGACTGCTCCACAACAAGACACCTGTCAGGTGTACACCAGCCATTTATGAGCCATCCAAAAGACAGAGTGAGCTAATACATTGCAGAGCTGTAGCCAACAGAGGGAGGACATCTGTGAACAGTTCTGGCATGACACTTCATTCCCACATAATCATCACAACACAGTGTTGACAGTGGAGTTGTCCAGACAATGCAGATAGGGCTCCCTTCAGTCTGTTATTGACGGCCACTTACTGTTAGAGGTCCTCAGCAACCCTCTTCCAGCACACACCAACAACATGGCTGTGGCTTAGCACATTCAAACCCTGGGATCTCCACTGTGCCCCTGCTTGACAGAGGCACAGCTCACTAGCCTCACACATTGCCTTATGTGACCTACTTTACAGTGGCACAGTAGCCTACTGTACTGGGGATGCAGATGCCGAGCACACTCTGGCTAAGCTGTCATTCCCTAGGGCAACAAGCCTAGTATTGACCTCTACACCCATATGTTCAATTGTCAGATGCACAATATTTGTTGTGCTGTTATACTGTTTGCAGGTCTTTATTGCCATAGCATTCCCTGTTCCTATGAACAACTTGTGTATCTGTGGAAGATGTTTGAATATGAGGGCGATCCACTATATCACTTTTGTCTCTGTAGTCATTTACTGTGTGCACTGGGCAGATTACTGTGGTGTGGTTGGTTCCTGGAATGACACGTACAAATACCAGATATGTGTGGCCAACTGCTAAACAGAGATATGGCCCAAGTGTGTGAGCATGCCCAGTTCAGCCTTTCCATGGCATGTTGTCTGACATATGCCTCATTTATCAAAGTGTGCGAGCATGCCCAGTGTGAGCTTTCCATATGTTGAACTCTGAAGTCCACCACATATTTGGGTGTGTGTGAACTTCAACAATATCTCACGTTTATGGTTGTGTGTTGGGTGTCATGTTGTGTATTAACTGGCCAACTGCTTCATGTCTGCCACAACAGGGATTATATTGTGCCTGCAGGGATTGCATGGGATACTTTGCAGACAGTTGTCAACATACTTTCATAATGACCTAACACTGTAGTACCGTATAGTGTACTGGTTCAGTACTTTCACTGTGGTGGACAGTATCCTGGGCTTTAGTCTTATCACTGCTTGACATCTTCATAGTGAGCACAACAGACTGTGTAGGGGCCAGTTGTGCACATATGACCATGTTGCATTATGTTCAGATATGGACTACCTACACCAGGCTCGTACAACATTGGTAGTGTATTCCACAACATAGGTGGACATTGGTAAACACTAGCGATGTTCCCTAGGCCATTTCTGATGCTAGTCACAGGGTGTGTTTGTCCTTCGACACACATTGTAACTGGAGTTTGCCATGACATATGTCATGGTTAGTATACTGTGCCTCCGTCTACCTCTGACATAACAGTGATACCCAGGGTTAACCTACCATCTCCCATCCACTCATCGGGATTCCTCTTGAGGGGTGTCGATAGGTGACTCTCTGGCTAACCTGTACTGGGAGTTTACTCAAGAGTGGGGGTGCCTTCTGTGTTATGGATCATTCTGTACAGCTTGTCCTATGTATGTCAGTGCTGGGGTTCAGGTCTCTCATGTGCATAGCTCACTGCCATTCAGATTGTACAAGGTGCAGCATGTTCATTGATTCCAGCTTGGACATGGCTTCATACATCAGGCACAGCTTGCCTCTGGCTGGGCAGTATGGCAGTGTGTGGAGCTGCAGTTTGTTTATTCAGGCAACACATGGCATCTGTTCAACTCCTGGTGGGGTACTGTTGTGGACTTTACAGTTGATGGAGGTGTCTGCTGAGTTATATCCCACAGGGGCTATTGTAGTCAATTGTGATGCTGATGAAGGATGACTGCAGAGCCACAGTGACCTCCCCTTATCTACATCTGACAACCTTCATGATTGGGTGGGTATATGGTATGTTTCTGCGAACACTACAGCCACATTTTTGTCCAGTGCAGGATATCTATCACCTTGTGTCCCCAGGTCTCTCATTACATGTTAGGTACGTAATGGGTTAACACATGTGTGGTAATTTGTGGGCACTTACTGTATATTCCATGGCAGTTGTCTATTCACAGTTCTGCAATTAGCTTGCTGACAAGGCTATGGCTCCAGTTGTCTGTTTCTAGGTGGCCCTTTTGTGGGTTGCTTGTGTCAGCTGAGGGTCGGATATGGTGGTCTGTTTGTACTCCTCTGCATACATGTTCAGTCACAGTCCTTCCATGTTGGCCTGTACCTATGGGATATATATACGGAATGGGGGGGGGGTCCCAGGACCAAGCCTTGTGGGATGCCACTCATATCTGCTTTGTAGTCAGACATGGATGCAGCATGTCTGACCAGGTCCGTTCTGTCCTTTGTCTGGTTTGCAACCCCTCTACTGACATAGGGGTATATATTTAAGCTGGTGAACATATCCATACTGAACTCGTAGGGTATTGTCTGGAAGCATATGCATGGTCCAGCTACGCTGTGTGGACCACATTGCCCTCATCAATGACTTTAATGACTGTTTAAAATGGGTCAAACCTGTTTAGGGGCAGGATCTGCAGTTACGACAGCCACACTGCGTAGGATCCTGTATCAGTAGGTCCGCGATAGCTTTATGTCTGCGGTACATACTGATCCTTCCCATAGCTGTGCAGACCAAGCTTGTCAGGATCCTGGGGTGGTAGTTTGCAGTATCCATTCAGGCAACACCTTTGTTGTGAAGGACCACTGTTGTTGTACACTACTGTTTGGGTACATATCCTGTGGTAAGGCTGACATTGGGCAGTAGTGTGATTTGGCATTCCATTATTCTTGGAGTCCATGTTGGCCTCAGCCCAGGACACCATCACATACCTTTGCTGCTGTGTGTTTTGCTTTGCAGATGATGGCTGTTACCTCAGCATCTGCAATGTCAGGGGACCAGCAGTCTGCTGGGATATATATTTTGCATTCTGAGGGGGGGAGGGGGTTGCACTGCACCTGTCAGGTTGTATGTTGGCAATATGTGTGTGTGTTTGGTATGTTGTTTGTAATATCTGTGTGATTCAGAGCATATCTGTGGATTCCCAACATGGTTCCTACCATCAGTTAAGTAAGCCTTGTGATTATCCTTAGTGTCCTGTACAATTTGTATCTTCATAGGTTCATGGGTTCATACTAGGCTATCCACCCTAGGGCATTAGTAAGCCAAGCCAGAGTGTGTGTGTCTTTCACCGCCCCTTGCTATGTGACTATTATGGCCATTTATGGTTTTCTTTACTGTGCCTCTGTCTGGACATGACACAGTGAAGACCCCCATTGTACATGTACTATCATCCATCCACTTGGCAATATTCCTGTTGAGGGGTGTCAGTGAGGGGCTCTGCCTAACATGGATTGGGATCCTGTCTCTGGGTGTAGGGAGCCACTGGGTTATGTATCTGTCCCTCCTGCACATCCTATTTCATTATGTGTTGAGGCTGACATCTGTCACTCTCACAGCTCCAATGGCTTTGATTTCCTGTGGTGGAGCATGTCCATTACTCCTGTGTTGGACATGGCCTTGTACAACAGACATACAATGTCTCTGTGTAGGCAGTCTGTGACTGCATTCAGCTGGGGTGTCTACAGCCAGGCAGCATATGACGTATATTTGACACCCTTTATCCTCTTGGTGGGGTACCTTTGAGGTCTTCCAAACCGCTGCAGGTGTCACGTATGGTACATCCTGTATGAGTCATTGTACTAGATTATGGGTCTGATAAGGGAACAGTACAGGGGCACAGTGACCTCTGTTGATGTAGATGTGAATCATTTCATGATACGGTGTCCAATATCGACAATCTTCCTAGCCACATTGGCATTGTGAGTGTCACATGACAGATTACTGTCGACTTGTGTCCCAAGGTCCCTGATTACTCCTTGCATACATAATGGTTTACCACTTATGTGGTAATTTGTGAGTACCTTGTCTGTTATTTGGTGGGACATTCATACTGTCCAGTGTCTTCAGGATGTCTGGGTGGAGTTCTTGTGTGTGAGAGTGTGGTCTGTCGCATGCTACAGACTGTACAGCAGTTTTCACTACACTTAGGTGCACATGGGTGGTCTCCACTGCTTTGTGCATTGTCAGTTACCTGGCCATATGGGTGTCTGTGCTGCATATGGATACTCCCCCTCCTTTGATGTTTTGGTCCAGGTGTTGGGGCCATAACGCATGATATGTGGTATCACCTGATAGTGCTGGTGTGCTATCAGTAGGCTTGCAGCAGGCTTCTGTCACTGCACAGACATCGATGTTCTCCATACTGGGAAGTGCCTCAGGGGCATGCATATTGCAGTTTACACATCTGGCATTGGTCAGCATTACCCTTATGTTTCTTACCACTTATGTTTTCTAGGGTGGTGGGTAGTCTTTTTGGCCTTGCCTACGTATGGCTCTATGGAGGTGGCAAAGGCCTTATCCAGTATCCAGACGCCCAGGGGTAACAGGTGCAAGCCATCCCTGGAACAGCAGCATGGCTTGTCATGCATGACATCTCAAGCAGACAGACATTAGACCCTCTTGGACTGACAGCTGTAACTGTGCCACCAGTTAAAGATGATCATTCTGTGTTTGTACTGTGGCATCATTCTTGGTGAGGGTTGGATGCTGCAAATGGCCAGTGTCATACCGGCCTGGGGTACATACTCAGAGAGCTCATCCATGTCTCTTTTCATGTAGTCCAGGGAGGTACATCTCAGGTCATTCACACCAGCATGGACAATGTGTGCATCATATTTATGCTTGTTTTGGGGTGACCTGCGTACTTGTGTTATGTGGCATATTGTGGCAGCCTACAGGCAGCTTACTGTACCCTTTCCCTTGTTCAGTCTGGTGAGTGGGACAGCAGTGTGTCTGCCTATACAGACACCTATTACAACTGTATCAGGCATGTTGTTTCTCCTTCTGGCCTGTGACTGTTTGGCACACCAGCTTTGTGTACTATGTGCTGCATGTGCTATGTTTGGAGGTTGTGGTTGCTTAGGATCTGCTTTGGAGGCTTCTGTTGGTGTGGTGTGTTTGTAATTAGGGCCTCCGGGAATGTTTTTCTGTGTTTATGTGTTTGGTTTACAGTTGTGATAGGTCTATGTGGGACTGGGTTTGTGGTGTATGTGGTTACCTTCTCCTCCTGACTAGTTTTGACAGTACTGAGTTGGGGGAGCTCAGCCTCCGGTTTGGATACATGGTTGCATCTCTCACATATATTTGTATTTATTGGGGGGGAGTTGTGGGTTGTCTGTCTACTTGGGCCAGGTGTCACATTGCCTCTGGATTCACAGATTCTACTTGTTGTGGCTGGCCTTAGTGGATTGTATGTGTGGACATATTTTATTGCCATACTACTGATCAGTGATTACTTCCCTTTTTATGTTTGCTCTATCATGTAGTAGCTTCCTCATTCTCTTGCATGGTTTGGTAATGGCTGGAGTCCAGCATGCCAGATGCCTGCGTGTATGGCATTGTGTCTTGTTGTTATTTGTGATTGCATACTCCAAGCATTCCTGGCTGTGTTCATGGAATGCCTGTATAACATGTTCTGCGGTGTGTCCCATATTCTGCACTTGCACAGGGCCTTTTGGGGATTCCACATCGGTTTGGAGGGGTGCAACCTATGCTTTACACATGTTTTTCACTGTGGTATTCTGGCCAGGGACAGGAGTCAGGATGTGTATATCCAGTGTGATTACTCTATGGTCTGGTCTTACCAGTGAGGGATACACTTCTCATCTTGATATCCAGTACACATGTTGATGATTATCACATCCAGTATGCTTACCCCTCTTGTGGGAGTGGTACGTTGTTCCTGGGCATTTTGGTTTATGGATTTCGGGAACTTTTCTCCTACTGTATTGGTGCTAGTATAATGCTCCCAGTGTATGTCTGGGTATTTTCAGTCAAGCAATATAATGTGGTTTGGGGGGCTTGATATATTCATGTATTCCAACATAGGCCAGGTGCAGTTCCTGGTTTTAGGACACTAGTCTGCAGCAGGCTATATACTGGGAGGCGGTCTTAGCCATTGCTATTTGACCATGGCTAATCCTAGCTGCTTCTTGTTGTGGTACCAACATGAGGGTGTGGTTATCTTTGACATTTATTGCTAGTCACCCTCCTTTTGTAGCTTGTTCCATGTTTTGCGGCTGTACAGCACAGTATGAGATGTGACCTGGTAGTGTTAGGGTGCTGATGTGAGCCTTGACCCAGTTTTCTATTACAGGACTGATATCTACATTCTCCATACTGTGTGCGTTTACACTGCACACATCTTGCTGTTTAGACTTCTGGCATTGGGTAGCATTACATCTAGGTTCCTATCCCTTGTGGTACCTATGAAGGTGGGTTTGTGTTTTGAGACTTACCTATTCAGGGCATGCTGTGAGTACTGGCAGCCTTTGCCAGTATCCATGGGGCCTGTACTGATAGGTGCACGCCAACCCTAGCAGGTGATGCATCATGTCATGCTCCGCATGTCTTCCCAGGCTGGAACACATTGGCTCCCCTTTGACTAACTGCATTACTTCAGCCAGTTATTGCAATTAATCATCCCATCATCATTTTGTGGCTTCATGCTTGGTGAGGGTGGATGTTAGTCAGGGTCCTCAGGTGTGCATATAGTACATGGTGTTACATTACTTAACACATGGCATTCATGCCTCAGGTGGTGCTGCAGGGCTGCCTCTGTCAGATGCACATATTACACTCCCTGTACATGTTTGTGAGCAGGTCATGTCATTTTAGGCATCCCTGTTATCATTTGAGTGAGTCAGAGGGGGTATAATTCCCAGGGTTCCTACTGAGCCAGTGTATGTGCTATGCGTTGCCTCTTTGCCAAGGCCAGAGCATACTGGGCATGCCTCCTTCTGCCTACTGGGGCAGGCTCAGGTTGTTCCTCCTCCGAGTCACGCTCTGCCTGTGATGGCCTTGGCAATGGTGGGGTGCTGTTTGGCCCAGCCCTATGCTGGTCCTGCTGCAGCTGTTTTCACAAGATCATATTATGTAGCATAGCACATACCATGACAATTTGGGTACATGTAGTTGGTGTGTACTGCAAGGCTCCACCAGATGTGTCCAGACACCGAAACCGTGACTTGAGCAGCCCAAACACTCGCTCTATTACATTACGTGTTTGTGCGTGTGCCTCATTATGGTGTTCCTGTTCAGGTGTGTGTGCGTTTCTGATGGGTGTCATCAGCCACGGCTCCAGTGCATAACCTGCATCCCCCACTAGGTGTCCGTGTGGGATGTCCCCATTGGCAAATGACTGGTACAGCTGCGTCAAGTGCCAAGATGTGGGAATCATGGAAGCTCCCAGGGCAGCCAGCACACACATTCATTATTATGCCCTGGGCATCACACACAACCTGGCAGTTGATGGAGGGGAAGCCCTTGCGGTTAATGTAGGCCCTACCCCGCTCACCAGCTGGTGCTTTGATGCATATGTGCGTGCAGTCTGTTGCACCCACTACCTCAGGGAATTCCGCTATTTGCTGGAAGAGATGCATATTGCTGGCCAATACCTCACGGGCATTGGGGAAATATGCATGATCACTGACATGTGCTGACATGGCATCCAGAAACTGGTGCAGTACCCTGGAGGCTGATGCCTGTGATATCCCCATCATATCACCAGTTGGTCTTTGGAAGGTACCTGTTGCTAGTATTCTTAGGCCAACACACACCTTGGTTTCCACTGGGATGGGTTCCCCTCTGTTGGTTCTGTGTGTGAGGCATAGCCTGCACAGCTCTACTATTTGCTGCAGGAGCTCTCTGTCCACTCTATAGCGCTCTACTATCTCCAGCTCATGTAACCTGTGGTAGGTGACCCTGGGCCTGTACACTCTTCTCCGTCTCCTCACTGTGGGTTGTCTGGCACCATCTGCATAGTCACCACTCTCAGAAAGTCGCCTATGTCTCATTATGACAGCTATGGCAGCCCCTAGCATTTCTGCTCTGAGTTCAGCTTTTTCAGTTTTCACTTCTAATAGCTTACTCCTGTCTTGCAGTGTCTCTTGAGAGAAACATCCTGCACTGCTGTTTGCAGAGTTTTAAGTGCTGGGCTGGGCTCTATTCTGCCTGTGTAATTGCCTGCTTCTAATTGTTTTCACCTGCTAGCTCCAGCAGTATTTCCTGCTAGCTTCCTACTAATTCTGTTGCTTCCTTTTCCCTTTCTGTTTCCTCAGGGGGGGTGCAGCGTGCATACCAGCAGAAACGCGCTCACAGTGGCTTACACGTGCGCAGACATGCTTACATGGTTCAGGATCTGCCTATTCGGGTTAAAACACGTGCACACCAGCGCAAACAGTGTTAAATATCTACCAACATGCTCCCACATGCTCAGTCTGCCTTACACGCGCGCACACTGCCCTACTCGCGCTTCATGGCGTGCACACGTGCGCATGCACGCCCAGCAAGACACTTTGGTGTAAGTAACAGTGTATACCTTCCATTTCTTGACTTTCCCATTCTTATCTTGTGGCACTCCTCTTTCCCTGATCTGTGTCTGTCATCTGTCATGTTACACTGACCTCCAATGAACTGCATTTCTTTCTACCACCCCCCCTGTGATGTCACCTATCTCCTACTCTACTCCTCCCCCTTATGTATCTCTTACACTACTCAGACTGTGCTCATTTGCTATGTGACTGTGGGATTCAGTATCCTAACCCTCATTTACATGAGATTGCCTACTAATGCTTAGTTACATGTCTTAGACTCAGCTTCCCCCCTTAGCAACCACTACACGGTGGCCATGTTGTTTTTGGTCTGCTGGTCCCTGCATTGTCATTCCATATGTTGCATAAAACCCACATGTGTGGGTTTATAACCTTCATTTTTATGTTTTATACAGCGCAACCCGTTTGCGCGGGGCTGCGCTTATATTTTTATAATTTTTGCATCGGGTTACCTTGCCAATGGCCACATATTTGGCCATTGGCATGCTGCCTGACACATATGCACCCTTTATTTGGAGCTGACATGGCTCCATTGTGATTTCTGCAGAAACGTACTCAGTTGTCAACTGAGTACATTTCTGCAGCTAAAACGTCTCTTACACGGGCTGGTTTCTGCTTCGTGGATCGCTAATATACCTCATTTGCATACCTTTCGGCTGCAAGTGAGGTATTTAGCATATCCACGCCCAGTCCATGTAAGAGACGTTTTAGCTGGTCTCTTACACGTGATATACTCTGTCCTAGCATTATCTAACACAATGACATGAACTACTCTGTCCCAGCATTTTCTAACACATTGATATTGTACTCTAACCTAGCATTATCGAACATATTGACATGATATACTCTGTCCTAGCATTATCTAAATCAGTGACATTATATTCTCTGTTGTAGCATTATCTAACACAGTGACATGATATACTCTGTCCTAGCATTACCTAACACAGTGACAATATATACTCTGTCCAAGCATTATCGAAGACAGTGGCATGATATACTACGTCCTAGCATTATCTAACACAGTGACATGATATCCTCTGTCCTAGCATTATGTAACACGTTGATATTATACACTTTCCTAGAATTATCTAACATGTTGGCATGATATACTCACACCTAGCATTATCTAAATCATTGATATGATATTCTCTATCCTAGAATTATCTATCACATTTACATGATATATTCTGTCCTAGCTTTATCTAACAAAGTGACATGATATACTTTGTCCACATTGAAAATATATTTTCCCAACACAAATTTGACTAAAAGTCTTAGCATTATCAAACACATTGCTATTCTACT
>NC_056741.1:1737051909-1737114728 GCF_019279795.1 Protopterus annectens | reverse complement strand
TAATATCTAAAATTATTACATATAAAAGTTTACGTTTACTTATGGAATTCTTGTTCAAAAGCTATATTTTTGCAGAAATTTGTCTTGTAACAATAGTCGAAGTACTGAGTGGAGATTTTTTTATTCGTAGTGGGATATGGTGTTACCTATTCGCCTTTTGAGTGACAGTGTATGGTTAGCAGTCCTTTTGAGTGACAGTGTATGGCTATCAGTGTGTGTAATTTTTTTCCCATATCTACAAAGCTATGTTGCTGGAGCCACTTTTGGGCAAGAAATGTTCTTAGATGCAAGCCAGAGTGACTGCACATTATTTATACTGCCATCGGTCTTGTGCTGCTGTCAGTGGGTATTCATTGTGCATAGTCCAAACTAGGTTCATACTGGGATGGAGTATTTTTTTTTTTTTAATACTTTACATTTTTATATGCCCAAACAAGAGAAACTGGATAAGGAAATTGAAAATGTTTTAGTAGTTTTAGGTTTGTATGCTTTTGTTAGTGTCTTGTTTTTCCATCTTGGTTACAAAGACAATTCTTCTCTCTCTGCAGTTTGCTGAGCAACTTTTGCCTGACTAGCGCAGATATCTGGAATGCAATCTCCTAAAATGCCGTTCGAGCTTTCATACACCCAAGCAGGCACTTCTACATTCATACACACACTCTGCATTCATTCATTTACCGATCACTCTCCCATACACACATGCAGGCACTTCTATATACATACACACACACTTCATTCTCTCTGCACACACTTGCAATCAGTGCACAAAAATACACAAGAATCAAACCCACTACCCTAGCCTACATAATGTCAGCTTACCTTACCACAGGCTAAATGAATTCAGCAGTAAGAAGCAGTTCTTGTCATCAGCAGAAGAAAAAACACGAGACCTTCAAAGCAAAAACCGCGAAACATGTGCCTCTGATTCTGATCAGTAAATAGAGGAATCTAGCAGCAGGCAGAATCTGCAAATATCAGAAAAAAGAAAGGAAATATCTGCTGCTGCACCCTCTATTTATTCAGGGAGAACAAAAGAAATTTAGATTTGGGGTGGAGGAGTTATACAAGTGGTGGCTTGGACTGCAATAATCTGATTGGCTGCCACCACTTGCATAATCGACCGCTTTACAAGCTGATTTTCTTCAAAAACTTCAATGTGAGTAGCATGTAAAAACACACTGAATCATAAGTATATGATGTAAAGAACAAGTTAGACTAAGCATGTTTTACATGCTGCTCACATTGAAAATCTACATTGCAGTTTGTCACGTCAGTGGAAGGTACTCGGTGGTAACAGCTTGCAATTCCTATAGTCTCACAGCGCACTCGGGTGTTAAGCACAGAGGTGCTGTGAGACGGTACTCGGGGTTAATGAGTTAAAACCCATTTGTCCTGAGTAATCAGTTCCCAGTTTTTTGCATGGAGGGCGATCTTTCCCCCTAAGGGAGCAGGCAGTTGAGCAGGGCTTGAAAGGGTTAAGTCATTGTGACATTTTTCCATGGGGGGGGGGGGGGGTGTCTTACTACTTCCAGCTTTGGACATGGGAGACTCCCACTGCTTAGGCCTGTGTGTACCTTGAGCCTGTAGCCTAGGTGGTCTGCTGTTCCTGGGTTTGGACTGAAGGCCTGGAAGAGACTGGAAAGGACCAATTCTTAGAAGGCCAATGCCTACTAAATCTGGGAGGCTGTACTTGCAGGAAATCTTTAACAGTTTGCATAGATTTAGCTTTTTCCTCCATCTTTTTAAAGACTTCTAATTTGTTGCCAAACAGGCGGTCTTGGTTTAAGGGAGCATCCAGTAATTTAGCTTTAACATGATCTGGCAAGTTTTGCTCCTTAAGCCAAGCATGCCTTCCAAGTACAGACCCAGTGACAGCAGCCCTGCAAGATGCTTCTGAAGAGTCAAAACCACACTGCAAAGTATGTTTACCAACTTGTTCATCATAATGCATTAAATCCTGTAATTCTTTATGTTCAGCGCAGTCAGAAATCTACATCAGTTTCTGTTTAAGTAGTCCTATAATATGCTGCTGATACTTTAACATATGAAACTGGCAATTTAAGGCCCTAATGGCCAAAGTAGCAGAAGTGTATACCTTCTTACCCCATCTGTCAAAGGCCCTGGGATCTCTATCAGATGGGGTAGGGTTTTTGGCAGCAGTAGCCTTAATGCCTTTTGGTGCTTGGGAAATGGTCTCTGGATCCGCAGTAGGATTCTTGAAGAGGAACTTGTGATTGTCAGGTACTCTAATACCAGTCAGGTTTTCTGGGAGCTGGAGGTAAAGTGTCAGGGGCCAGGCTAGATTCCAAGAAGGCATAATCTACAATGTCCAGAACAGGAGGGATAGCTAAAGGCCTGTGTTGAGGGAAGAGTAAGAATTCCAAGTTTTTTTTTGGAGTCAGAGTAATCCTGACTTTCCCAGAAGAAATGCCCCCTAAGAGTGTGCAAGGTTTCACCAAAAAAAAAATCTACTGGAGAGGAAGCAGAGGGAATGGAATCCTCTGCATCAGAATCCTCATAGGTAGATACGGGCAAATCCTGGTAATCAAAAAAACAGACATTTCAGAATCCTGATCAGAAGAATCTGAAGGAAAATCAGTTCTAGGTCTTTTAGAGGGGGAAGGCTGGCTTCCCCTAATTAAAGTAATAAGGTCTTCAACCATTCGTTTTTTAGGCATATGGGCCTGACCATGCGGTTTGGACGTCTGTTTTCTAGGTGTGGGTCACGTTTTAGGCCTTGATAAAGATGGTGTCTGTTTGAAATGCAAATCTGTAGGCCTGAATACACACTCAGAAGCCGGTGCCTGCACAGCGACTCTGGAACCATCCAAGGTAGAGACAGCCGCAGGTTCCATAGTCGAAGAAGCATCTCGTGGCATACCGGACTCAGAATGGGTCTCAGTAAAGGCCTGCAAATCTGATGTAGCGGGTATCAGGGGCTGGGAAAGCGCCTCAATGAGTACCGGCGAACTGGCGACTAGCTTAACGGAAGCATCAACGGCAGTTTTGGACCTATACAGTCTGCCTCTGTCTTTATCCTTACCTTTTTTCGGAATATCGGTAGTCGGATGGTTTACCAAAGCCATTTCTGAATAGTTATACAGAGTACCAAAATAATTTGCTGCAAAAATAGACAAACGACAAATAGTTCGGGGGTTGAATAAGGCATAAAACCTACAGTGAGAGATGTCGTGGCTTGGGCCTAAGCAAGGAATGCAGTACGAATGAACATCTTTATGAGGTATTTGCTTTCCAAAGACTTCAGTTCTGAAACTCGAAAACGAAAACATTTCAGGAGTCGGCCATCCGGCACTTGCGAACTGCTTCTGCTTCGGGCACCGCACAGCAAGAAAGACTGATGTAATAGCGTTGGCTGCATGTTTTATACCCCTGACGACCTGACGTCATGGAAGGAGAGAGCATCCGATGCAGGAATCCAAGACTTTGATATTCAGGCCGGCTGAGGGCTACCTGCAGGCAGATAACTCAAATGTAATAAGTGCAACAGTGAAACACAAAGAACATCAGGGAAAGGGTCAGTTGGCATGTTTACCTCTCTGGTGGTGTATGCAGCTGACAGAACAATGACCATGTCTATAGCCCATTGCCAGACCTAAACTGTATCCTGCATAAAGGATATAAACATGTGCTACACCATTACCAAAACTCTTTTCATTGTAGTACTTCACGTAAATCACTTTAAATGGGAAAGCGTGTTTGCCTTCTTTGAATTTGTTTTAAAGCTATACAAGAAAAATAACCTCAAAATATTTGACCAATTGCATACACAGATAAAGTTTCAAACATATTAATTCAAAACATGACAAATGAGAAGTGTACTTGCACTTGTTTAAATAAAGGAACTAAAACCTTCAAGGTCTTAAGAAAATGTTCTGAGAACCAGGGCTTAACAGAGAAATTACTGTATTTTTATCACATAAAAATTCTACCATGAATACAAGAATTGGAAGAAAAAACATTTAAACAAGAACAGAAAATAGTGAATCAATAAAAGTCTGAATTCAAATATTGATACAGTCTTTCACATTGCAGACTGTTGAATTCTTGCATTCTTTAGACATATGTGAACTCATCCTCAGGCAGCAAACACTGAATAGGGCACAAACTCTCATGCAGACTAAATTACAGATGACCAACTGATCTTGACATTCGACAGCAATAAATCAACGAAGCATCCTTTCACAGCTAAGCAGCAGCTCCATTCTCAAGTTCAAATCACCAAATTATGAGTCTCGTGGACAGATGCCAATCCAGTATCTTTCATTATTTTGAATCTGTTAACTAGGCAGGGGGACTGGTTCAAGGGCTGTTCAAGTCATAACATGAGCAATTGGAAAAGCTCAGTGACAGCAAACGACAGACCTAACAAAGAATAAAAACAAGTTATATGTAGTATTTCCAGAGCATCACTTAGTAAGCAAAGAAAAGTGTGAAATTTACATGTTTGTACAAAATATTTAAAAAATGTAAAAGTAGGCTCTTAAGCAACTGTTACCATTATTGTTGAACTGTTCTGCAAATCACATATTTATGTACCATTACCCTGAAAGTGCACATGTAAAGTTCCTTAAGGTGTTCCAACAGGTTATGGTAGAATTCAAAGTCTCAACGGTTTCTGGTACAGATAAGATTTTTCCAGCTGAATATTCTGGAAAGTGCCTTCTCCAATCTACAAATCTGAAAGATGATGGTCTGATCAAGGACAGTGTGAAAGATCCCTAACTGAACTGCTCTGCCCTTGTCTTGTTTCAATAAAAAGCTCACTGTTGGACTTGGGCAGTTTCAGTTGCATCTTGCAATGAATGAAAAAGCTGTGTCACTGACTAGTCTTGCCTCTTATAGGTTCATAAGTAGTAGGTACTAGGCTATCAGCCTTGGGGCCTATATAAACCTAGCTAACAAGGTTCCCTGGCTTTTACCACCCTGAGAAATTTTTTCCTGTGCCCCTGTCAAGCAGTGCCGCAGAAGTGATCCCCGGGGTGAATTTTCTATTTCCCAACCAGTCGTCAAGATTTTTCTTAAAAAGAGGGCAAATGAGGAGCTTTGCTTGACATGAATGGGTAGTTTGTTCCAGAGTATGAGAAGTCTCTGGGACAGGAATCTATCGCTCCTGCATGATCTGTTTATTGTGGTGACAAGGTTTAGGTCCCTGGAGCATGTGGTTTGGAGAGATTGGGATTTAAGTGTAGCATGTCCAACAGCTCTGGGTTTGACATAGCTTTGTATGTTAGGCAGAGATAGCCTCAGAGTAAGCGATATGCGATGGAGTAGAGGGGAGTTTTTTGAGAATGCCTGCGTATGACTTCTGTTTGAGGCTGGTAATCCTCTTAGTGAGGTATTTCTGTGGCCTTTCCAATTGTTGTAGGCGTCTTGTGAGATACATGCCAAATGGGGCATTGTACTCTATAATGGGTCTGATGAGGGATGAGTAGAGTGTAACAATGACCTTTTTTTCTAGAGGAGAACCCTTTTGTGATGAGGTGTGCCCTGTAGAAGGATTTCCTGACTAGTGTGGTAATGTGGTTATCAAAGGAGAGACTACTGTCCACCTGTGTCCAGAGGTCTCATCACACTTTGTATTTAGTGAGCTACTGCCTATGTGGTAGTTCATGGGTACAGAGTTTTTCCCAAAGGGGATGACAATGCACTGCTTGGTATTGAGCTTGGAGAGATCCAAGAAGAGGGCTGAGGATAATTTATTATTGTTTTGTTGAAGATTACTACTGTAATTAAAAAAAAGAAAAAGATCAAAACAACCCTCAGTTTATTTATACCTGCCCAGAACTTCTATTGCACCTGGGACAAACCATCACTCCAACCCACGCAGCCCCTATTGATAAACCACCTGTGGAAGTCTCAAACACCAATACTTTCCTTCACTGAGACTATCCAAGCCCTAGGAATCCAGCTACCTCCAAGCTGCCCTGGCTCAGAGTCCACCACTCCCTGTACCCAACTCTCCTTTAGCTTCTTATCCATACCCTCATCAAAAAATTAAAACCCACCACACTATCAGCTGATCTTCTCCTCACTGAGTATCTACAAAAAGCTGCCGATGCCATAGCATACCCCATCTCCATACTAATTAATAGAACCATAACAGAAGCCATCATCCCCTCTATCTGGAAAATATCCCACGTGATACCACTCCACAAAGGCGACAAGCTCCACTGTACTAATTTCAGACCAATAGCTATACTGCCACCACTGGCTAAAATCATGGAAAAATGTATCCATAGACAATTGCTACACCACTTAATTCAAAACAATCTCATGGCAAACTCTCAGCATGGTTTCAGGCTTCACAGTACCAACTCAGCCCTCCTAGCCTTCTCTAATGCCATACCCTAACTGTAATAATAATAATAATAATAATAAAAGTTATCCTCAGCCCTCTTCTTGGCTCTCTCAAAGGCTTTTGATATGGTCGATCACCAGCTACTAATCCACACCCTGAAAACAATTTGCTTAGATAATAAAGCTCTTCAATGGTTCAAATCTTATCCGAGTGGTAGACAACAGGCCGTCCTATGGCAGAACAAACTAACTTCCTACTACTCTCGACTCTTCTCTACGCATCCCCTCTACTCACCAACTTAAGCAAAACTGATCTTAAACTCTCTAGCTGTTACAATCACATTGCCAGATTTGCCACCAGGATGCCCTTCAGGACACATCACTGTAACAACCTAAACTATCTTGGGTGGTTAGAACTGCCCAGCCTAATTCAGTACAATCAACTTATAATGGCACAAAGTATTTAACCAACCTGACAATACACCCACACTTAAAAACATTAACCCCTACAACAATCTCAGACCACTTCGCTCTTCAAAACTAGTAATTCAGCTGGTGTCTGTTTGCCAACTCTACAGGCAGAACTTGGTACTCTCTCCCCCACTGACATCACCCTAGAATCCACCCTGAGTCAATTTAAGAAAAGACTAACAGTATTTGAAACTAAACTGGCTATTGTCCTTGTACCAAGCCTGACTAACTCTCCTTATGATGGAATCTAATTATTTCTACTGCAATTCAGATATGTCGTAAAATTCTAGGTCTTTTACCTTGTGAATTCCTAACCTCTGGAAATTGTATAACTTGCTTATATAGAGAGATTGTAAACAGTGTTCAACCTGAACCATGTCATTTCTGTTTGTACCTTGGAGCTTTTCTCCCCAGGCCTCCGCTGCAAATGGACATGTATCCAGTTGGACTATCCTGGTCAACAAGTGTAAAATAAATAAATAAAAAGTACAGTTTTGTACCTACCATAAATGTAGATGTCCGAACAGGAATGCATCTGCAGTCCTTACAAATGGGTTGTCCTGTCGTCAGGCAGCCCTTCGGTCGGCCGGATTCCAAAGTCTGGGTCTGGCCTCGGCTGGTGTCGCACTTCACCCGATGTCATAGCTGCAGTTCTTCGGGTATAAAGGCATCAGCCGACGCCATTTTCCTCAGTGTTTTTTGCCCCAGATGCCAGTTGCCCTCTTGGATAGCTAAATTTTGGATAAATGCCAATGTTTCCAAATAGTAGAAGGCAAACACAAAAAATAAGCATGTATGTACATATATACAAACAAATACACCATAAGAGATCCCCCCCCAGCTAGCTATTAGATGGGCAAGTACCCTAGGAATACCACAGAGGGGAAGGAGGGTGGGTAATCCTGACTGCAGATGCATTCCTGTTCGGACATCTACATTTATGGTAGGTACAAAACTGTACTATGTCCTTCAAGGATGCATCTGCAGTCCTTACAAATGGGTAGAATACCATAGGCAAACTAGGGGAGGAGGAAGAAGAAATTATGGTGTAGTTAGGATCCCTTGCAAAACAGCAGTGGCAAACCCTGCTCGGGATCTAGAGTATAAAGGTAAGTTATAATGCTTGGCAAATGTATGCACGGAGGTCCAAGTAGCAGCCTCTATAATGTCCTTGGTAGCCACTCCTCGTAAGAAAGCTGTGGTAGTGGCTGTAGCCCTTGTAGAATGAGGCCTTATGTTCTGTGGAGTTTGCTTTCCATGGTAGGAGTAACAGAATCTGATGCAATTTCCTATCCACTTGGAGATTGTCTGTTTTGAAATTGCTTTTCCTTCCCTTCCTGTTGCATATGCTACCAGAAGCTGGTCAGTTTTTCTATTGCCCTTGGTTCTGTCCAGGTAGTAGCGCAACTGTCTATGTACATCCAAAGTATGCAGCAGTCTTTCCCTCCTGTTCTGTGGATTGGGGAAGAAGGTAGGTAGGTGGATAGCCTGGTTTAAAGACACTCTGGATACCACCTTAGGCATAAATGTAGGATTTGTTCTCATGGACACTCTGTCTTGATGGAAGATTAGGAAGGCTTGTACTGCCATTAAAGCCTGTAGCTCAGAAACCCTTCTTGCTGAGGTAATTGCCAGCAGAAAAGCAGTTTTCCAGGATAGGTGTTGAAGATCTGCTGTTGCTGCTGGTTGAAAGGGGAGTGTCAATTTTTCTAGCACAAAGTTCAAGTCCCATGCTGGTAATGGTGGTTTCCTAGGAGGTTTTACATTTTAATTCCTCTCAGAAACTGCCTGAGTAGAGGATGCGAGAAGACAGGGGGATCGAAGCTGTATTCTGCAAAAATAGCTGATGCATGTATCTTGATGGAGGAATAGGACAGGCCTGTATGGAACAGCTCTGCCAAATACTCCAGGATGTTGGCAATGTCTACCTTTGACACATCTTTTCCCCTTTCAGTACTCCAAATGAGAAATCTTTTCCATTTTCCTGCATAGTTCCTTCTTGTTGAAGGTCTGCGGGCCTCAAGGATAATGTCTTTAACCCTTTGGGATAAATCTGGGTTAGTTGCTCTTATGTAATGTTCCAGGCAGTCAGCTGCAGGGTTTTCAGGTTTGGATGCAGGGTGTTGTAGCCGCTCTGAGTTAACAGCAAAGGAATCAGGGGTAGTGTCCACATTTGCCCCCGAGATATGCTCCTCAGTAATGGGTACCAAAGTTGTCTTGGCCAGTCTGGAGCTATCAGAATGATCCTTGGACGTTCCTCTTTGATTTTCAAAAGCACCTTGTGCATCAAAGGAAGAGGTGGGAATGCATATGCTGTCAGGCCTTTCCAACTGAAGGATAGAGAGTCCACCTTCCAAGCAAGTGGGTGGTACGTCCTTGTGCAGAATTTCTTGAGCTGGTGATTGAGTGGGGATGCAAATAGGTCTATTTGTGGCAGTCCCCATTTCCTTGTGATGGCCTTGAAGATGTCCGGGTGTAGCATCCATTCGTGAGCATCCGAGGTAGTTCTGCTTAATATGTCTGCTAGGATGTTTTCTTTTCCCGGTACAAAAATTGCTTGTAACTGAATGTTGTAGCTCAGAGCCATATTCCATAGGTCCAGTGCCATCCGACATAGAGGGTATGAATGAGTGCCTCCCTGTTTGTTGATGTACCACATGACTGTGGTGTTGTCTGTCCTTATCATCAACTGCCCTTCTGGGAGGAATGGTCTGAAATTCTGGATTGCTAGTTTTACTGCCAGCATTTCCTTTTGATTTATGTGCAGGTGCAGCTGATCTGGAGTCCATAAGCCTTGTATGCACTTGTCCAGCAAGTGGGCCCCCCAACCGAGGTCTGAGGCGTCCGTTGTGATGGTTTGGCTTGGTTGAATGCTGTGGAAGGGCAAACCTGGGTTTGACTGGCATGCCTGAGCCCACCATAGGAACTCTTGTTTCAGGCATGGGATTAGTGGTATTTCGGTTTCTAGGCTGTGCCTGTGTTGAGACCATAAATTCTTCAGGTACCACTGTAGCTTTCTCATATGCAGTCTAGCATGAGGGACCAGGATTATGCAGGATGCCATGAAGCCCAAGGCCTGCAGTACTTTCCTTGCTGTTAGTTTGTTCTGCTTTGTTAATGCCAAGAAGTAGAGAGGAAGTTGTTCTTGTTTTTCTGCAGTTAGGAATACCATCTGTTTTACTGTGTCCAACTCTGCACCTAAGAAGGTTATTCTTTGGGATGGTATCAGTCTTGATTTTTTCATATTGACTGTATATCCCAGGGCTTGCAGTAAGCAAATGACTCTTTGTAAGTCTTCTGTTAGCTTGTTTTTGTTGTCCGCTTGTATCAGGCAGTCGTCCAGGTATGGATATATTTGGATTCCCTGAAGCCTGCAGTGAGCGATTACTGATGCCAGGCATTTCGTGAACACTCTGGGCGCAGTAGATAAGCCAAAGGGCAATGCTGAGAATTGATAATGCTCTGATCCTGCAAGAAATCTGAGGTATCTTCTGCAATTTGGTCATATGGGGACGTGCAGGTATGCCTCCTTGAGATCTAGAGTCACCAGCCCAGCATGGGAAGAAGTTGCTGTAGGGTCAGCATTTTGAATTTTGGAACAATGATGAATGTGTTTAAAGCGGACAGGTCGAGAATAGGCCTCCAATTTTTCTCTTTTCTTGGTACCAGGAAGAGTCTGGAGTAAAATCCCTTTCCTTGTTCCATAGATGGTACCCTTTCCACAGCTCTCATCTTTACTAATTGAGCTATTTGTTTTAGAGCTTCTGTCTTTTGATTTGGTGGTAGGTTTGGCATTCCTCTTTTTCCTGGTAAAGTATGGAAATGAAACCTGTAGCCTTGGTCTATAGTTTGCAAAATCCACTTGTCTCTTGTGATGTAGTGCCAGTTTTTTGAAAATAAGGCTAACTTTCCGCCTAAGGGTGCTGCTATTTGTTCCCTGGTAGGCGGTGCCAGAGCCAAGTCACTGTGATTGCCCTGTTGCAGTGGTAGTAGTTGTGTCTGTGCCTCGCTGGTTGTTAACCTTGCCACTGGCGTCCCCTGTAGGCACCTCCTCTGGATTGGTTTCTGCCTCTTGAACGCCTATTCCTGCCTCTCTGTGTTTTAGAGGAGTCTGGAAAGGACCAATTTTTGGAAGGCCAGTTCCTGCTAAACCTTGGAGGCTGAACCTGTAGGGAATCTTTCACTGTTTGTACAGATTTTGCCTTCTCTTCCATTTTCTTCAGTACCTGCTGAGCAGGAGAACCAAATAAACTGACCTTATCCATAGGAGCATCTAATAGTTTTGCTTTAACATGATCCGGCAAGACATGTTCTTTCAACCATGCATGCCTTCTTATAACTGTGCCAGTCATGGCTGATCTAAAGGAAGCCTCCAGTGCATCATAGCCACATTTTAAAGAATGGTTACTAACCTGTTGAATGTTATGCACCATTTCTAGAACATTTTTCTTATCTAAAGAATCATCAGAGGATAGTTTCTTAGTTAACTGATCAAGCATAAACTCCTGGTATTGGATCATATGAAACTGACAGTTCAATGCCCTAGCTGAGAGAGTAGCAGAGGTGTATACTTTTTTACCCCATCTCTCTAAGGACCTGGATTCCCTTTCAGAGGGGAGAGGATTTTTAACTGAGGTCGAAGCTACTGCCTTAGGCCCCTGGGAGATAGTCTCGGGATCTGCAAAAGGAGCCTTGTATAAATGGTGATGTGTGTCCGGGACCCTGTAGAACCTATCGGGCTTAGCAGGGGCTGGAGGCAAAGTATCAGGAGCAGTGCAAGCATCATTAAATGCATCATCTACAACAGGAAGAACTGGAGGTATAGCTAAAGGCCTATGTTGAGGTAAATGCAAAAAAGTCCTAAGCCTTTTCCTTGAATCTGAGAAATTTTGCCCCTGCCATTGAAATTGCTCTCTCATGGCATGTAAGGTTTCCCCAAAGGAAAATTCCTCTGGTGGAGAGGCAGAAGGAATCGATTCCTCAGCATCGGAGTCTTCATAAGAAGAAAAAGGAGCCTCTGGATGGTCTGTATTGTCTGAATCATCAGAAGAATCATCTGAGGACACTGGCTCAGGGGGCTCTACTCTAGGTCTCTTTTCTGAAGGAGGTTGAGAGGCCCTGTCTGGATGAGGTTGGGATCCCCTTATTAAAGAGATGAGATCCTCTGCCAGAGTAAGCATTTGGGAACTGGAACTGGGCCTGTGAGAGGGGGGCTTAACAGGCACAGACTTAGAAGTTTTGGCTGCTTTAGCCCTGGCAAAGGCCTTTATGGACATGGCTGCAGGCGGCCTAGCAGCACCACGTGCAGGGGTTGAAACATCCAAAGGGATGGTGTCCGATAATTCTTGTGAAACCACAGTAGCAGGTTGAATTTCAGAGGCCGATTCAACCAGGTTAGAAGGGGCCTCGGTAGTAGTCATGGATTCGCTGAAGATAGAACCGTTGCTCGGTTTCGCCGAAACCGAGACACTCGCGGCTTGCTTAACCGCGGTTTCGGCCGAAACCGCGGACCGTGAATGTCAGTCCTTTTCTTTGCGTTTCTTAACAACTTGTGAAGTCGGAGGATCCGACGGCATTATGTACGCAAAAACTGAGCCGAAAAACTGTTCAGCAAACTCCGACCGACGTCTAAGCGTCCGTCGGTTAAAAGAAGCACAGGCTAAACAAGCTGCTACGTCGTGGTCTGGGCCTAAACAAGGTAAGCAGTAAGAGTGGAAATCTTTATGAGGTATTTGTTTCCCACAAGTTACAGTTATTCACTTTTTCTGACATCGGCTGAGGCAAGAAAGAGTCCCTAACGGGGTACTTAGCTTTTTAGAAGTCTTCGAAATAGTATTCGGTAGTAGTAATCTCTGGATCTGACCGACAGGCACTTGCGAACAGCTTCTGCTTCGGGCGCCACGCGGCAAGAAAGACTGGGGAAAATGGCGTCGGCTGATGCCTTTATACCCGAAGAACTGCAGCTATGACGTCGGGTGAAGTGCGACACCAGCCGAGGCCAGACCCAGACTTTGGAATCCGGCCGACCGAAGGGCTGCCTGATGACAGGACAACCCATTTGTAAGGACTGCAGATGCATCCTTGAAGGACATTAAATAAATGACTGACATCAAACATCTGTCTCCAAGGTCCCTTTGTAGAATGTCTACATCATTAGGTGATTTGATTCTGGCTCCCAGTTTGCAGTCATCTGCAAACTTTGTTAGCCAAAGACCTTCTGTTTTGGTCTGCACTTCACAGAAGTAGATGCCGAACAGGAGAGGACCCAGGACTGAACCCTGTGGTATTCCACTCGTCACTGGTCTAAAGTCAGACTTGGAGTTGGCTACTTTTACTGTGTGGGTTCTGTCAGTGAGCCAGTTGGTCTTGTGACATAGGGATTTATGCTCAGTTTAGTGAGTTTATCTATAATTCCAGAGTGGGGGGTGGTATCAAAATCCTTGGCGAGGTCAAGATAGGCTGTGTGTAACTACCTTGTCTACGGCTCTAGTGACTGCTTCAAAGATGTCAATCAGGTTTAGTAGACATGATCTACCTTTTACAAACCCAAACTAAGTGGAGTAAAGGGTTTGGAGGTTACCCATGTCTTTGTTTATAAGCTCCAAGATGACATGTTCCATGTCCTTGCAAACCAGGCTTGTCAGGCTAATGGGGCGGTAGTTTCCGGGGTCTGTGGTGGCAACCCCTTTGTGGAGTGGGATAACAGTCACTGTGTGGCATTCAGTAGGCACATAGCCTGAGTTGAGGCTATGATTTAACATGGTACTTAGGTGGGGTGCCAGTTCATTCTGTAGTTCGTGCAGTACGCAGCCTGGAATGTTGTCTGGTCCCATGGATGCGGTGTTCTTGGCTTTGCTGAGTGCGATCTTTATTTGTTCATCCGTGATTACAGGGGCTTTGCATTCTTCCGGTATTAAGATGGGCCCTGTGGAGGGTGAGAGGGGGGTAAACTTAGCACTGAACCTGTCTGCCAGGATGTTGGCAATATCGATTGGTTCTGTATATTTAGTGCCATTGT
The DNA here is from genome assembly GCF_019279795.1 of Protopterus annectens. Taxonomy (NCBI): domain Eukaryota; kingdom Metazoa; phylum Chordata; order Ceratodontiformes; family Protopteridae; genus Protopterus; species Protopterus annectens. The sequence continues at coordinate 1,737,100,921 of NC_056741.1, read as the reverse complement.
GCTGTAGCTCAGAGCAGATCTGAGTATTGCCATTGAGATTTATGACACAGCTGTAGAATGATTTGTGGTTGTCTTTGGAATCAGTGGCGATTTTATTTTCATAACTGATTTTATTTTCATAACTGGCTTTGGAGGATTTTATGAGGGATCTCATCTTCTTGCTGAGGCTGACCAGGGAAGTTCCTCCACTCGGGATTTTACTCTTTTTTGCAACAGCTTCTTCCTTTTGTTCTACAGTTTATGGCAGGGGACCACCAGATTGGCTTTTTTTTTTTTTTTTTGGAGGATAGCGTCTTGGTTCTGTTGGGGATGGCACGATCCATGCACTTGTGATCTTTGCCACTTCTGTCTTAAGAAGCATGAAGTTGGCTTTGGAATAGTTTTTGAGGGTGGTTTCCCTAATGGGGGAGGGGTGGGATATGGATGTCTAGGGTGATTAGCTTGTCGTCAGATCTGACCAGCGAGGAGTTGACTCCTGGAGTGAAATACCGGTTACCCATATTGGTAACTTCCAGGTCCAGGATACTGCTGCACCTGGTGGGGGTTATGGACAAGCTGATCCAAGGCATTGTAATTTATGAATTTCAGAAAACGTTGAGCGAATGAGTTGGTACATGTGTAGTTTTCCCAGTTAATGATGGGGTAGATGAAATCGCCCATAATTAAGGTATTGAGTTGTATCTTAATATTGTCCAGTATTTTAAGAAATGAAGAGTGGGAATCCTGGGGGATCTGTAAAGTACAGTTGTGTATACTTACCATAAATATAGATGTTTGAGTGTATTCACTGTTACAGTCATTACATTTGGGTAATCTGCTGGCAGGTTGCCCTCAGACAGCCTGATTAACAAAGTCTTGGATCCTGCGTCGGTTGTCCCTTCTACCATGACGTCAGGTCGTCCAGGGGTATAAAATATGCAGCAGACGCCATTACATTAGTTTTTCTAGCCCCAGATGTCAGGTGCCCTCCAAATGGGGAGCAAAATATATACAAATAATTTAAAACACAAAAATATACCTCCAAACAAAAGCAAATACACCAAAAGGCTTTTAAGTGTAGTAAAAGAAAGGAGAGGCATAGTAAGAGAAAAAAAACAGGGGGCTGGAGGGAGGGTAACCAGGACTGAAAACGTGAATACATTCTAACATCTACATTTATGGCAAGTGTACACAACTGTACTATGTTCGTCCTGTTTCACTGTTGAAGTCATTACATTTGGGTAGAATCCCAAAGCTATGGTTGGGAGGATGGATTTATACAGCATTAGGACCAGCTATATGGCCCTGCAAAACAGCAGTGGCAAAGCCAGCTCTGGATTTAGAGAAAATTGCTAAATGATGGTGCTTGGTGAAAGTATGAACTGAACTCCAGGTAGCAGCTTCTAGAATATCCCTGGTAGGAACACCTCTGAGAAAGGCTGTAGAAGTAGATGCAGCCCTGATGGAATGGGATCAGATTCCCTGGGGAATAGGTTTTCCAAGGTGCTTATAGCAATAATGAATACAATGGCTTATCCATTTGGAAATGGTTTGCTTTGAAATAGCCTTTCCCTCTGCCCCTGCAGCAAATGCTACCAGCAGTTCAGATTTTCTTCGAGATTTAGTCCTGTCCAAGTAAAATCCAAGTTGTCTGTGTACATCCAATGAATGCAGAATCCGCTCCCCCTTGTTCTGTGGACTGCAAAAGAAAGTTGGCAAATGAATGGACTGATTAAGAGCCACATTGGATACCATCTTGGGCATGAAGGATGGGTTGGTCCTGAGTGACACCCTGTCCGCATGAAAGATGATGAAAGGCTCCACTGCCATAAGGGCCTGTAATTCAGAAATCCTCCTAGCCGAAGCGATTGCTAAAAGGAAGGCTGTTTTCCAGGAAAGAAATTAAGTCTGCAGTAGCAGCTGGCTCGAAAGGAGGTAGAGTGAGTTTCTCCAATGCAAAGTTAAGGTCCCAGGCAGGGGTTGGAGCTCTCCTGGATGGTCTCAAGTTTTTGGCCCCACTGAGATACTGCTTTAGCAGAGGATGAGAGAAGAGAGGGGGTTCTGTGTTGTAATGAGCTGAAATGGCTGAGGCAGGACTTTTATGGAAGAAAAAGACAGGCCCTTGTGAAGCATCTCCGTTAAGTATTGCAAAATCTGAGGTAAATTGGGCACTGCTGTGCTCATCCCTTGACATTGATTCCAGGCACAGAATCTTTTCCATTTGTCAGCATACGATTTTCTTGTACTAGGTCTTCTCGCCTCAAATGACATCCATCACAGGTTTGCTGAGGGTTGCTTAGGGGGAATTTAAGTGATTAGCCAAGCTGCAAGATTCAATGTTTGGAGCGGAGGGTGCAGAATTTGGTTGTTCTGCTGAGACAGTAAGGAGTGTGCGCAGGAGTGGGTACCATTGTTGGCAAGGCCAGTCTGGAGTAATCAAAATCAGTTTTGGTTTGTCCTGTGACTTTTAGTAGAACTTTGGAGAGCAAAGGCAGAGGGGGAAAAGCATAGACTGATAGGTTTTCCCAGCCGAAGGACAGAGCATCCACTTTTTTTGTGAGGAGTTCTCGTGCAAAATTTGTCCAACTGGTAGTTCTGGGTTGAGGCAAAAAGATCAATGTCTAGGCTCCCCCATTTGCGTGTCAACATGTTGAAAATCCGTGGTTCCAGTTTCCATTCATGTGGGTCCATGAGATTTCTGCTTAGTTCATCTGCCAAAATATTCAGCGTTCCTGGCAGGAATTGAGCTTGTAGTTGTACTTGATAGCTCAAGGCCGTGTTCCACAATGTCATGGCTAGTCTGCAGAGGGGGTAGGAATGTGTACCCCCCCGCTTGTACCACATAACTGTGGCGTTGTCCGTCTTTACCATTAGGTGTCCTGGATGAAGGTAGTCCTTGGAGGTTGTCAGTGCATTCTGTACAGCTAACATTTCTTTTTGATTAATATGAAGGTGCATTTGATTTGGGCTCCATTTACCCTGAATGCACTTCCCTGCCAGATGAGCCCCCTCATGCATAGTCTGATGCATCTGTAGTTAGGGTTTGGGCGGCAGGGGGTGGTGTGAATGGCAGTCCCTTGTTTTGGTGGCAGGCCTCTGCCCACCATTGGAACTCTAGTTGCAGGCAAGGTATGATAGAAAAGCACAGTTGTGTACCTACCATAAATGTAGATGTTTGAGTGTATTCACTGTTGCAGTCATTACACTTGGGTTATCCTGCTGGCAGGCTACCCGCAGTCGGCCTGAATTCTAAAGTTCTGGTAAGGCATCGGTTGCTGTCACCTCTTCCCTGACGTCAGTGCGCCAGGGGTACATAAGATGCAGCCAATGCCATTTTCGTCAGTTTTTCTTGCCCCAGATGTCAGGTGCCCCCAAAAGGGTAGGCTAAAAACATTGCTTATAAAAAGCATACACTAAAATACACGATACTTTCATCTACAAGCAAATACACCGCATAGGTTGTATAGAATAGAGAAGTACAGATAAGTCCCAGCAAAGAAAGGGGGATGGTGGGTGGATAACTTGGACTGCAACAGTGAATACACTCGAACATCTACATTTATGGTAGGTACACAACTGTACTATGTTCATCATGTTTCACTGTTGCAGTCATTACACTTGGGTAGAATCCATGAGGTTGGGCGTCTGGGTCTAAATAGAATTAGGAGTGGCTATGAGGCCCTGCAGAACTGCAGTGGCAAAGCCTGCTCTGGATTTAGAGTAAAGAGGTAAGTGGTAGTGCTTGGTAAAAGTGTGCACTGAACTCCAAGTTGCAGCCTCCAAAATTTCCTTGGTTGGTACTCCTCTGAGAAAGGCTGATGTGGCTGCTGCCCTGGTCGAATGTGGCCTAATGCCCTTAGGCACTGATTTGCCATGCTGTGCATAGCAGAGACGAATGCAGTGACCTATCCATTTTGAAATAGTCTGCTTTGAGATGGCCTTTAATTGTGATCCTGAAGCATATGCCATTAAAAGTTGCTCAGTCTTTCTGAAAGCTTTAGTTTTGTCCAAGTAGAAGCGTAGCTGCCTGTGTATGTCCAAAGAATGCAGAAGTCTCTCCCCTTTATTCTGGGGATTTGGATAAAAAGTAGGCAAATGAATGGTTTGGTTAAGAGCAACACTGGATACTACCTTTGGCATAAATGTTGGGTTTGTCCTTAGAGAAATCCTGTCCGGATGGAAAATGATGAAAGGTTCCACTGCCATTAATGTTTGTAAATAAGACTCTTCTTGCTGAAGTTATTGCTAGGAGCAGAGCTGTTTTCCATGATAAGAATTTTATCTCAGCTGTATTGGCTGGTTCAAAAGGAGGCAGTGTGAGCTTTTCCAAGACAAAATTGAGGTCCCATGTAGGTATCGGTGCTCTCCTTGGGGGTCTTATGTTTTTGGCCCCTCTGAGGTACTGCCTTAACAGTGGATGTGAAAAAATAGGTAGTTCCGTATTGTAATGAGCTGAAATGGCAGAGGCATGGATCTTAATTGATGAGAAGGATAGGCCTTTGTCCAGCATCTCAGTTAGGTATTGTAAAATCTGAGGAATATTTGGAACAAGCGGTTCAGTTCCTTGTGCCGGATTCCAAGCACAGAATCTCTTCCATTATTCTGCATAAGATTTTCTGGTGCTGGGCCTCCTGGCTTCCAAAATGACATCCATAACTGCTTTAGAGAGGTGTGTTCTGAGTGATTATATTATTCGCCATGCAGCCATATTTAAGGTTCTGAGTTGGACGTGCAGGATCTGATTGTTTTGTTGGGTCAGAAGATGAGGAATTTGAGGTAAAGTCCAGGCTGGGCCTGGAGACAAGCTCTTTAGGATTGGGTACCAGTGCTGGCATGGCCAGTCTGGGGCAATCAGAATCATTTTTGGCTTCTCTTGTCTGACCTTTAGGAATACTTGGGGAGGAGAGGCAGTGGAGGAAAGGTATAAACTGTCAGGGTTTTCCAGCTGTAATGATAGAGCATCCACCTTCCATGCTTGTGTGATAAGTCCTTGTGCAGAATTTCTGTAGTTGGCAGTTGTGAGGGGAGGCAAATAGATCTATGTCTGGGCATCCTCATTTCCTTGTTATGTTGAAGACTTGCGGATCTAGCTTCTACTCGTGAGGGTCCATGAGGTTTCTGCTTAGTTCATCTGCCAGAGTATTTGTCTTTCCTGGCAGGAATTGTGCTTGGAGATGCATTTGATAGGTCAATGCTGTGTTCCACAAAGTCATGGCTTGCCTGCAGAGGGGGTAGGAATGTGTGGGGGTAGGAATGTGTGCCCCCTTGCTTGTTTATGTACCACATGACTGCAGTATTGTCCGTCTTTAGCAACAGTTGTCCTGGATGGAGTAGATCCTTGAAGGCTGTCAGGGCATTATGTACAGCTAGCATCTCTTTTTGATTGATATGAAGATGCATTTGGCTTGCGGGCCACGTGCCCTGAATACATTTTCCCTCCATGTGGCCCTCCAGGCATAATCCGATGCATCTGATGTTAGTGTCTGCCTGGCTGTGGGTAAAGTGAATGGCTGTCCCTTGTTGTGGTGACAGGCCAGTGCACACCATCGAAATTTCTGTTGCAGGCAGGGAATGAGAGTAATTATTGTTTCCAGACTGCGGCAATGTTGAGACCAAACACTTTTTAGATACCATTGTAGCTTCCTCATATGCAGTCTTGCATATAGAATTAGCAGAATGCAGGATGCCATGAAGCCCAAAGCCTGCAGAATTTTTCTTGCAGGTAACTGGGTTTTTGTTGCCATCATTTGGATGAGTCAGTTGCCTTTGTTTGTCTGGCGTGAGATAAGCCATCTGGGCCGTTGTATTTAAGCTTGCACCCAAGAATATCTCAAGAGGGCACTAGTTTTGATTTCTTTTCGTTTACTGTGTACCCTAGGCAAATTAGTAATCTTTTTACAAACGCCAGATGCTTTAGTAGAATGTCCTTGCCCTCTGCTTGAATAAGGCAGTCATCCAAGTAGGGATATATTTGAATTCCTCTGTCTGCAAAATGCAATTACTGATGCCAGGCATTTTGTGAAGACCCTGGGCGCAGTAGATAAGCTAAAGGGCAGTGCAGAGAATTGGTAGTGCATTGAGCCAGCTATGAATCTGAGGTATCTTCTGCAAGACTGCCCGATTGGAACATGCAGGTATGCCTCTTTGAGGTCCAAATTTACGAGCCAAGCCTTCTTGCCCAGCATGGGCAGAAGTTGCTGCAGTGTCAACATTTTGAATTTTGGAACGTCTGGAAAAGTATTTAGAGTAGACAGGTCCAGTATTGGTCTCCAAGCTTTGTCCTTTCTGGGTACCAAGAAAAGTAGAGTAAAATCCTTGCCCCTGCTGTTGTTGTGGTACTCTCTGAATAGCCCTCATGTCCATGAGACATGAAATTTGCTTTTGTGCCTCTGCCCATTGATTGTGTGGCAGGTCTGGCATACCTTTTGCCCTTGGGAGGGTGTGAAAGTGGAACCTGTAGCCCTGAGAAACAATATTCAGTACTCATTTGTCCTGGGTGATCATGTGCCAATTTTGTGAGAAAAGTGCTAGTTTTCCCCCTAAGGGTGCTGCCAAAAGTGCTTGTCATTGGTAGTGGGAAGTCACTGGGACTGTTTCCTATATGGTTGTGATTAGTCTTCTCCGCCTTTGGAGGCTGAAGCACCCCATTGTTTAGGCCTGTATGAGCCTTGGGGCTGAGGTCTGCCTCTAGGGCGTCTGTATCTGCCTCTTTGTGGCCTGACACTGGAAAGGACCAATTCTTAGGCCAGTTCCTACTAAATCTGGGTGGCTGCACCTGTAAGAAATCCTTTACTGTCTGCACTGATTTTGCTTTATCCTCCATTTTCTTTAACACCTCTTCTGCCTTAACACCAAACAAAGTATTATGCTGTAATGGAGCATCCAATAATTTTGCTTCAACATGATCAGGCAGACTCTGTTCTTTTAACCAAGCATGCCTTTGAATGACACAGCCTGTAACTGCAGCTCTGCAAGACGCCTTTAGTGAATCAAAACCACATTGCAAAGTATGCTTTCCCTCTTGTTCAGCTGCATGCAATAAATCCTGCATTTCCTTGTTTTCAGGACATTCAGAGTTTGTCAGCATTTTCTGTTTTAGCAGAGACATTCGGTATTGCTATTTAAGCATGTGAAAATGGCAGTTTAAAGCCCTTACAGCTAAAGTAGCAGAGGTGTAAACTTTTTTCCCCCATCTGACCAGTGCTCTAGAATCCCTATCAGAGGGAACAGGGTTTTTTGCAGTGGAAGCCTTGACCCCGTTGGGACCCTGAGATATAGTTTCCGGGTCAGCAGCAGGGTTTTTATAAAGACATTTATGTGAATCTGAAACCCTGTAGCACCTACCTGGCTTAACTGTGCAGAGGGTAAAGAGTCAGGAGACAAACTGGACTCAGAAAATACATAATCTACAATGCCTAGCACAGGAGGAATAGCAAGAGGTCTGTGTTGAAGCAATAAAAGAAAGTCTCTGAGCCTTTTCTTGGATTCTGAATAATCTTGGCTCTCCCAGTGGAAATGCTCCCTCATGGTGTGCAGGGTTTCCCCAAAAGAATAGTCCTCAGGAGGAGAGGCTGAAGGGACAGATGCTTCAGCATCAGAGTCCTCATAGGGAGGAAGAGAAAATCCCTGTTCTGAAGAGGAATCAGATTAAATAGAAACCTGGTCAGAGGAATCATAGTCAGTGTCTTGCCTAGGCCTTTTATCAGGAGGGAGATGGGAACCCCTGATCAAAGTAATTAGGTCCTCGGCCATTTTAAACATCTGTTTCTTAGGCATGGATGACTGTCCAGGAGAATGCTGTACTTGTTTCTTTGTCTTTAAAGGGGTTTTAGACTTTGCCTTGGTTGCTGAAGTGGTCTTGATAGAAGGCTGTGTAGGTCTGTAAACACCCTCAGAAGCAGATACCTGCTCAGCGGCTCCGGACCCATCTGAGGGAATGGTTTCCATAGGCCCAATACCTTGAGTTTCCAGAGACCTAGTTGTCTCCACGTGGGAGTCGGAGGTGGCCTGTGGCTCTGAGATAGCGGGTGTTGGGGGCTGCGAAAGCGCCTCACTGAGAACCGGCGACTGGCCTAGAAGATGCTTCGGCGGTTTTGGACCTCGGATGCCTGTCCTTTTCTTTTTCCTTGCGCTTTTTATGAACTCCGGTCATCGGCTGTTCCGACGGCATTATATAGTTAAACCTTCGGCCAAAGTAATGGAAAGCAAAATCGAACCAACACTTAAATACAGTAAGAATGAAAATCTTTATGAGGTATTTGCTTCCCACAAGAAATACAATTGTTAACTTTTACGGACATCAGTCTGGCGCAAGAAAAGTTTCCCCAACGGGGTACTTAGCTTTACTGAAGACTTTGGATCTGAAATTCAATTTCGAAAATCTCAGGAGTCGGCCGACCGGCACTTGCGAACTGCTTTTGCTTCGGGCACTGTGCGGCAAGAAAGAGAAGAAAATGGCGTCGGCTGCATCTTATATACCCCTGGCGCACTGACGTCAGGGAAGAGGCGACAGCAACCAATGCCGGACCAGAACTTTGGAATTCAGGCCGATTGCGGGTAGCCTGCCAGCAGGATAACCCAAGTGTAATGACTGCAACAGTGCAACACAATGAACATTCATCGTTTCCAGGCTGTGACAATGTTAACTCCATAAACATTTTAAATACCACTGAAGTTTCCTCACATGCAGTCTTGCATATGGAATTAGAAGAATGCAGCAGGCCATGAACCCCAAGGCTTGCAGTATTTGCTTGAAGTAAGTCACCAAATGAATTTGCTTTTCTGGCATAAGAAAAGCCATCTGAGAAGTTGTATTGAAGCTTGTGCCCAGGAATGTAATTTTTTGAGAAGGTACCAGTTGTGATTTATTTTTGTTTATAGTGTACCCTAGACAAGTTAGAAGCCTTTTTACAAACGCCAGATGTTTTAGAAGAATGGCCTTGTTTTCTGCCTGAATTAGACAATCGTCTAGGTATGGATATATTTGAATATTTCTTTGCCTGCAAAATGCAATTACTGGAGCCAGGCACTTTGTAAATACCCTGGGTGCAGTAGATAAGCCAAAGGGCAGTGCAGAGAACTGATAATGCAAGTAACCTGCTTTGAAGTGGAGGTATCTTCTGCAAGATTCCCCGATTGGGATATGCAGTTAAGCCTCTTAAATCTAGAGTTGCCAACCAGGCATCTCTGCCTAGCATAGGAAGTAACTGATGAAGAGTCAGCATCTTGAATTTTGGAATGTCCCAGAAAGGTGTTTAGATTAGACAGGTTCAGAATTGGATGCCATGATTTGTCTTTTCTGTGTACCAGGAAAGTCTGGAATTGAAACATTGTCTCTTTTCCTCTTCTGGTACTAGTTGAATTGCTCCTGAGCCTCAGCCCACTGATTTGGGGGCAGGTCTGGCCACCCGTTTGGAGTTGGCAACATGTGGAAATGAAATCTGTATCCCTGGGACACTATATTTAAAACCCATTTGTCCTGGGTTATAAGTTGCCGTTTTTTTTGCATGAAGAGCCAGTTTTTCCCCCCCAAGGGGCGGCTAAGAGGTAAGTGCTTGGTAATTTTAAAGGAAAGTCATTGAGACTGTTTACCATAGGGAGGTGTCTTGTTGTTTCCAGATTTGGAAGCAGAGGCACCCCATTGCTTAGTTCTGAAAGTCCCTTGGGACTGAAACGTGGTGCTTTTGGAATGTCTGGGTTTGGCTTGAGTGGCTCTGGAAGGAAATGGAAAGACCAGTTCTTAGTAGGGCAGTACCTACTAAATCTTGGAGGTTGTACTTGTAAGAAATCTTTCACAGTTTGCATAGATTTAGCTTCATCTTCCATCGTTTTTAAAACTTATTCAGCCTTATTGCCAAACAGACTGTCCTGCTGCAAAGGAGCATCCAACAATTTTGCTTTAACATGATCAGGCAGAGATTGCTCCTTAAGCCAAGCGTGCCTTCTAAGCACAGACCCAGTAACAGCAACCCAGCAAGAGGCCTCCAAAGAATGAAAACCACATTGCAAAGTATGTTTTCCAACTTGTTTAGCTGAATGCAATAAATTCTGTAAATCCTTATTTTCCACACAGTCAGAAATCATCACTTTATGTTTAAGGAGTCCCATGATATGCTGTTGATATTTTAGCATATGGAATTGACAGTTTAAGGCCCTGATTGCCAGGGTTGCAGAAGTATAAACCTTTTTACCCCTTCTATCCAGCACCCTGGAGTCTCTATCAAAAGGGGTAGAATTTTAGCAGTAGAAGCCTTAATGTCTGGGCCCTTGAGAAATGGTTTCAGGATCCGCAACAGGATTTTTGAAAAGGAATTTGTGCGAGTCAGGAACCCTGTAGTATCTATCTGGCTTACAAGGGGCCAGAGGCAGGGAATCAGGGGCCATACTGGATTCTGAAAACACATCAACAATGTCTAGTACAGGAGGTATAGCCAAAGGCCTATGCTGAGGAAGAAGGAAATCCATAAGCTTCTTTTTGGATTCAGAAAAATCCTGACTTCCCCAGTGGAAATGCTCCCTTAAGGTATGTAAAGTTTCCCCAAAAGAAAAATCCACAGGGGGAGAAGCAGAAGGAATGGAATCCTCTGCATCAGAATCCTCATAAGTAGGTATGGACAAATCCTGTTCATTAGAAGAGTCAGAAGAAACAGAGTCCTGTTCAGAAGATTCATACTCAAGTTCAGCCCTAGGCCTCTTAGAAGAGGGGGGGGGGGGGGGTTGACTACCCCTGATTAGAGCAATTAAATCTTCAGCCATTTTGATCATTTGTTTTTTAGGCATAGAGGCCTGAGCATGCGGCCTGGGTGTCGGTTTTTTAGACATAGATCGAGATTTTGGCCTTAATATAGAAGGTGGTGTCTGTTTAATATACAAATCTGTAGGCCTGAATACACCCTTAAGAAGCAGGTGCCTGCACAGCAGCTCCGGACCCATCCAAGGTAGAGACATCCACGGGGTCCATAGGAGAAGCATTTTGCAGCATACGAATGGGTCTCAGTAGAGGCCTGCGAATCAGAAGTAGCGGGTATCAGGAGCTGCGAAAGCGCCTCACTTACTACCGGCAAACTGGCAACTAGCTTAGGAGAAGCATAGTCTGCAGTGTTGGACCTCAACGGCCTGTCTCTTGTCTTTTTCTTTGTGTTTTTTCGGTATTCCAGTAGTCGGATGGGTAACAAACAACATTTCTGGATAATTAAACAAAGAAACAAAATATTTAGAAGCAAAAATGTAGACGATGGATAGTGCGCTGACTAAATAAAGCACAAAACAGACAGCAAGGTACTTCGTGGTCAGGGCCTAGGCAAGGAATACAGTACAAATGGAAATCCTTATGAGGTATTTGCTTCCCACAAGTAATACAATTATTAACTTTTACTGACATCGGAAAGGAGCAAGAAAATGTTTTCCCAACGGGGTACTTGGCTTTTAGTTGAAGACTTCGGTTCTGAAACTCGAAAATGAAAATTTCAGGAGTCTGCCAACTGGCACTTGTGAACTGCTTCTGCTTCGGGCACCGCGCGGCAAGAAGGACTAATGTAATGGCATCATCTGCATGTTTTATGCCCCTAACGTCATGGAAGAAGGGACAGCAACCGATGCAGGACCCAAGACTTTTAATCAGGCTGACTGAGGGCAACCTGCCAGCAGGTTACCCAAATGTAATGACTGCAACAGTGAAACACGAAGAGCATCAAGCTACAACCTGGATTGCAGTCTTGCCCAGTGTTAGTTGCACTTGGATAATTTCGGCTGCATTATGTTGAGCAACTAGCCTAGAGGTGTGGATATCCTTAATGAATAAGGACACGCCTCCGCCTTTAATGTTTCAGCCCAGGTTAGGTGGCCGAAAGGAGAGGTATGAATTATAGCCTGGTAATGCAGTGGTGCTCTCTGGAGTCTTGAACCAGGTCTCTGTCACTGCACAGATGCTGATGTTCTCCACTTTAAAGAGCCTCGAGTAAGTGCATTTTGAGGTTTAGACTTCTAGCAATGAGTAGCATTACCCTCAGAGTTTGCTTGCTTGTACCTGTTACGATGGTGAATAACATTTGAACATTGCCTATAAAAGGCACTATAGGGGTGGCAAGAGCTTTAGCCAGTATCCGGAATCCCAGGGGTGACAGGTGCAGGCCATCTCTGGCAAAGCACTGTGGTCTGTCGACCATGTCATCCCAGGCAAACAGATACTGGATCCTTTTAGGACGACACCAGAAGCTTAGCCAAATGCTGAAGTCAATCATTTTATCCTTGTACTGTGGTATTCTGGGCGATGGCAGGATGCTACTCAGGCTAGGGTCATACCTGCCTGGGCTACAAGAACCGAGAGCTCCTCCATGTCTCTTTTTATGTAGTCCAGGGAGGTACGTCTCCAACATGGACAATGACAAGAGTCGTATTTATACTTGTGGAGTGACCCGAGTGTGTGCGTTATGTGGTGGATCTTGGCACCTTACAGGCAGCAGACAGTAACTTTCTCCATGTTTAGCCTGGTGAGTTGGACATCAATGTGCCTGACTATAGAGTCACCTATAACTAGTGTGTTGGGTACATTGTTTTTCCTTATGGGCTGTTTTGTGGCACACTGATTTTGTGGGGTCTGTCATTTGGGTACTGTTGGGGGGGGTGGTGGTGGTTGTCTGTGTTTCAGCTTGGGAAGTCTCTGTTGCTTGGGCAGAATTTTATTGAGGGTCTCTGTGAATGTGGGTGTGTGCTTTGTGTTTTTATGTGTGGGTTTTGAAGGACTATGCATTGAGTGTGGTGTGGTGCAGGTGTTAACCTTCTCCTCTTGACTGTCTAGTTCAGTCTTGGCTGGAGAGAGCTTAGCTTCCAGTTTGGCTACATAAGTGCATCGCTCACAGGTTGTAATGTTGGGTGGTAGGAGAGGGTTGTTCGTATACATGAGGCAATTGCTACATTGCCCCAAAATGCCCAGATTCATCAGGTGGACAGGAGAAAACACTGGGAGCTGACCCATGGACATGCCTGGATAAGTGCTTATTAATTTAAGTAGTAAGAACAGATTTCCTCTTGACAAGTGAGGAAAGTCAAGTGCTGTAGTAATTTGAAGTTTATTTAGTGCTTACGAGTTCTGAGCAAGTGCTGAGCACGAGGAAACAGTTTTGAGTGCTGAACCAAAAACAACTGGATAGTTTTAGCACTAATTCCAAGAAGCAGGCCATGGACTGTTTGGTGATCCACAGTCTTGTCCCAGATGATGCAAGGGTCTGCACGCTTGTAGCCTTTTTCTGGTACAGCCTCGAATAGCAACCATACCAATCAGTTATGTTAAGTACAGACACTCACTCTCCAACCAGAAAGAGTCAGGAATCAATGCATTCTGCTCCTACTCTCAACCAGGATCAGAATATAAGCACAGATTCTAAGCGGTCACGTATAAAGCACTTAAGCTTTCTGATGATCAGCAGTCTCCAGGAAAAATGTAACTGCACTCCTTCTCTCACCAGGAGAAAATAGAAGCACTAATCCTAAGATGACTACTGAGAGGCAGAATGTGGGCTCTACAATAACTGGTGGTCTCGCAACAGATGCTTAAAGGTAAGATGAAAAAATGTTTTATCCTAAACACTACAGTGTGCACTAAAGAAGTTAGATGTGAAAGTAGGTAACTTAAGGTTTTACCTGTCTAAACGTTAATAGTGGAGAGTCACCATTTTTAAAACAGTAAGATATATTGAAAGGGGGTGGTCACTTTTGCATTCTGGTACTATGGAATACAGTAGGATGGCCAATAAATTTAAATAGTTGAAGGGGAGTGATTTCACAAAAGGATAATTTTGTGCTTACAACAGCCAGTAAAAGCAGAGAGGAAATGAGATATATGGTCAAATTAACATAAGGGGAAGGCAACTAGAAAGACAGTGGTGTTTAAATTTCTGTCAAGAGACAGGCTGTGGTCTCTCTTCAAGTTTTAGTATGCAGTTAAAAGCAGAATGCAAGTAAAATACAGTGTAAAGAAAACAAATCACAGTATACGAAATAGAAAAAGCCAATAAAGTAATACAAAACACAACAAATAAAAAGCAAACTAACCTTTCCCTCACAGCAAACTGTAACAGAATCTGGGTGAGCCTCTCTTGTGAGTGAAGACAAACTCCTTACCAAAGGGCTTCTGTGGATGCAGTCTGCACCAAGCATGTATTCTTGCTGCTCTGCTGCATGCACCAACACTACTGTACTTGCATTTTCCTATTAAAAAAGAAGTTATGCACTCACTATAAGGTTACATCCGTGTTGTCCATTTACATTCTTCCTAACCCTGTGGGTTCAGCTCCAATCTCCGGAACTGACTCTTGCCACTACAACAGCTCGTGGAAACCAAAAACTCAAGCTCATCCCTTACCCACAATGCATCTATCCCAATTACCTCAGATCAAGCTTGCTGACAAAGACAAATGCTTTCCTGTAGACTATATCTAGAACTGTAAAAATATACCAAAAAGGTAATGATCCATTTATCACCCCGTTCTTCCAGAAATCAAGGGTAGGGTATTGCAGGGTGAGGAGTTGAAGAATAAAAATGGACAACACAGATGGAACATTATGGTGAGTACGTAACGTCTTTATCCGATGTCAACTTTCATTCTATCCTCAACCTGTGGGACAGAGTCCCCAGCTACTTTACATCCTGGGTGGACTTAAGGATGTGCCAAAGCACCACTGAGCCAAATGATGCTCTACCCCTGGAGACCAGATCCAATTTGTAATGAGTAATAAAGGTATGGGGAGTAGACAAGCTGCTGCTGCACATGCATAATCTATTGAAGCTCTAGAATGGAATACAGTTGACATTGCTTCAGCCTAGTTGAAAGGGCTTGCAAGGGTTTTGACAAGGAAAACACCCAATTTGGTTTAGATGAATGAGATACAACTTTTGAGCCATATGGCTAAAATTACTTTGGTCACAGGTTTTCCCAGTCTGGCATAGGAGAAGGAAACAAATAACCAGTCTGACTTCTTGAAATCTTTTGTTCTATGAAGATGGAATCTTAACTGTCTTTGAACATCTAACAAATTTAAGCAATATTCACCTTTGTAAGAGAAGCTGGGGAAGAATACTTGCAGGTCAATATATAAAGGCTTGACAAAGCTTGTGAGTAGCAACCAAGGAGCCTTGATAGCCAATGTGAAAACTGGATATTGCTGCTAATTTTACTCTGACCATAGAAGCCATAGCCCCTTTATCGAAAAGTGTAGCTAAAAACTGTAGAACATCATGAATTGGAGCAAAAGAAAGGTTCAAGGTCATTCTGGACTGCCCAATACATACATCTCTTCCATTTACTAGAGTAAAGCTTTAGTTTAGAAGGTTTATGAGAAGACAACAGCACGTGTTGGACAGAGGAAGACAGAATTGGTTGTCTGTCTACTAATGGAATTGAAGAAACCAAGCTGTCAGCTTGAGATGTGGAATGTTAGGATGAACCATGCTTGTTAGGTGAGAGATCTGGAGTTGGATCCAGAATCCAAAGCTCTCGAATTAGGTGAGGCCAAAGGAAGGGGAACCAAATCTGTAGAGGCCAATAAGGTGCAATGAGGATAACTATGCTCTTCAACCTGACTGCTTTCTGTAGGAACTTGGGAATTAATGGAATTGGTGGAACTTGGGAATTAATAGAATTGGTGGAAAGGCATATAGGAGACGGGGGGGGGGGGCAACTGTGAAGAGCATCCCTCAGTAACGCCCCCTCTGGAGGGGGGGGGGTGGATCAGAACAAAAAAAAAAAAAAGGAGTTGCTGCACTTGTTTAGGGGAGAAGCAAAAAGATCACAGCATGGCTGACCCCATCTTCAGAATATCCCTTCCGACACTTTCTGATTGAGGCTCCATTCACGAGGTAAAAGTATGCACCTGTTTAATTTGTCTTCCATCACACAACTTCCAACAGGCTTCTTATAGCAGCGCACATTCTGAGTTCTCCCACTGCCACACTCGGAGCTTCTCGACAAAATGGGTAGAAACTGGTTCTCCTTTGTTGATGTACCAAACTACTGACATGTTGCCCATTTGAACTGCAATTGGCCCAGAGGGAAGAGCATCCTGGAAGGTCTGCAATGCTAAATGCACTGCTCACATCTCTAGGACACCAATGTGCAAACTGACCGCTACTGAGGACCAGATGCCTTGAAACATCCTCTCCAGACAATGCACCCCCCAACTGGGAAGCGTCTGTGGTCACTGTGGCCTTAGGCAGAGAGAGAATGAAAGGACTACCCTACAAAATTTAATCCAATTAAATCCACCACACAAGATCTCTTTTGCAGATACTGGTGATTTTACTTAGCACTGACATTGGTTAAAAAAAGAATGGACCACTGAGTTGCAAGCAGCCACTGTAAAATTCTCATTTGAAATCTGGCCAAGGGAACAAGTGTTATCAATGCTGCCATGTACCCCAGCGCCTGAAACTATTGTGGGGGAAGGAAGGCAACTGCAGTCTGTGTTTAAAGAAGCCCCTATGAAATCCACTGTGTATTGGTTCTAGGTGAAATTTTTTGTAATTTATGGTTATGCCGAGGAAAGAGCATGTTTGGAGAACTTTTCCTCTTGCCTCTAGCAGTCTATGTCTGGTCGCGGCGGTGATGAGACAGTCAAATATATGAAAACACCCATAATCCTTGCAGCCTCAAGTGAGCTGCTACTACTGCCATGCATATGGTGAACACCCTGGGGGCTGTGGTGATGTCAAAGGGCAGTACTCTTGATTGGTAGTGACTAGCTCCTAGCCGGAAATGGAAGAACCTTTTGGATCGTCTATGCATCTTTATGTGATAGTATGCATTATGAAGGTCTATAGAGAACATCCACTTGCCCTGTTCCAATAAAGGAAGCATGGACTGAATAGTGACCAGGAATTTGGTTCGTCAAACTGATTTCTCTTAAGACTGCTGAGATCCAAAATCTGTCTCCAGTCCCCCTGTCTTTTTTTGGTACTAAAAGAACCTAGAGTAAATTCTGGATTCTCTCTGGTCTGGTGGGACCTCCTGGATGACTTTCTAGAAGATTTTGTATTTATAGTGTTGCTTGTTCACTTTCACTGGGTAGAACATCTGAGATCTTTTTGTAAGTGGACGGAGGAAGGGAAAGGTACAATATAGCTTATAACCTCTGGATATTATCCTCTACACCCATTTATCAGAAATTATCTGTAGCCAGATTCCTGATGCAGGGACCAGTGACCCCTGACAAAGTACAGTTTTGTACCTACCATAAATGTAGATGTCCGAGAGGTATGCATCTGCAGTCCTAACATATGGGTTGTCCTGCCTCAGGCAACCCTTCGGTCGGCCGGATTCCAAAGTCTGGGTCTGGCCTCGGCTGGATGTCGCACTTCATCCGACGTCATAGCTGCTGTGAATTGGGTATAAAGGCATCAGCCGACGCCATTTTCCTCAGTGTTTCTTGCCCCAGATGCCAGGTGCCCTCTAGGAAGGCTAAATTTGGATAAATGCAAATGATTCCAAACAGTATAGGGCAAACAATATAAACATGTATATACATATATACAAACAAATACACCATAATAGATTCCCCCAGCTAGCTACAAGATGGGCAAATACCCTAGGAGTACCACAGAGGGGAAGGAGGGTGGGTAATCCTGACTGCAGATGCATACCTCTCGGACATCTACATTTATGGTAGGTACAAAACTGTACTATGTCTTTCAAGGATGCATCTGCAGTCCTAACATATGGGTAGAATACCATAGCCAAACTGGGGGAGGAGGCACTAAGATGATTATGGTGTAGCTGAGATCCCTTGCAAAACAGCAGTTGCAAAACCTGCTCGGGATCTGGAGTATAAAGGTAGATTAGAATGCTTGGCAAATGTATGCACGGAGCTCTAAGTAGCAGCTTCTAAAATGTCTTTGGTAGCCACTACTCGTAGGAAAGCTGTAGTAGTGGCTGTAGCTCTTGTGGAGTGAGGTCTGATGTTTTCTGGAGTTGTCTTTCCATGAAAAGAGTAACAAAATCTAATGCAATTTCCTATCCATTTTGAGATTGTCTGTTTTGAAATTGCTTTTCATTCCATTTCTGTTGCATATGCTACCAGAAGCTGGTCAGTTTTTCTGCTGTTCTTGGTTCTGTCCAGATAGTAGCGCAATTGTCTGTGTACATCCAAGGTATGTAATAGTCTTTCCCCCCTGTTCTGTGGGTTGGGGAAGAATGTTGGTAGATGGATTGCTTGGTTCAATGATACCCTGGAGACCACTTTTGGCATAAAAGTAGGGTTAGTTCTCAAGGACACTCTATCCTGATGGAAGATAAGGAAGGGCTGTACTGCCATTAATGCCTGTAATTCAGAAACCCTTCTTGCTGAAGTGATTGCAAGCAGGAAAGCAGTTTTCCAAGATAAGAATTGTAATTCTGCTGTTGCTGCTGGTTCGAAAGGGGGAAGTGTTAACTTTTCCAACACAAAGTTAAGATCCCATGTAGGCAAAGGTGGCTTCCTTGGAGGTTTTACATTTTTAATTCCTCTCAGAAACTGCCTGAGTAGAGGATGAGAGAAGACTGGAGGATCCATGTTGTATTCTGCTGAAATTGCTGATGCATGAATCTTAATGGAAGAGTAAGACAGGCCATTGTGGAAAAGTTCTGCTAAGTATTCCAGGATGTTAGCTATGTTTGCCAATGATACATTTTCTCCTTTTGCTGCACTCCAAACGAGGTATCTTTTCCATTTGGCTGAATAAGTCTTCCTTGTGGAGGGTCTGCGAGCCTCCAGGATAATGTCTTTAACCCTCTGAGATAAATCTGGGTTATTTTGCTTTATGTAATACTCCAAGCAGCTAGCTGTAGTGTTTTCAAGTTTGGATGTAGGATCTTGTAGTTGTTCTGTGTTAGCAGTAAAGGAACTAAAGGTAGATGCCATGCGTGTGTCCGAGACATGCTCCTCAGTAGCGGGTACCAATGCTGCCTCGGCCAGTCTGGAGCTATCAGGATGATCCTTGGGTGATCTTCTTTGATCTTCAGTAGCACTTTGTGCATCAAAGGAAGAGGTGGGAATGCATATGCTGTCAGGTTTTCCCAACTGAAGGATAGGGAGTCCACCTTCCAGGCAAGTGGGTGATATGTCCTTGTGCAGAATTTCCTCAATTGGTGGTTGTGTGGGGATGCGAACAGGTCTATTTCTGGTAGTCCCCATTTTTTGTAATGGTTTTGAAGATGTCTGGATGCAGCATCCATTCGTGGGCATCCGTGGTAGTTCTGCTTAAAGGTGTCTGCTAGTATATTTTCTTTTCCTGGCACAAATTTTGCCTGGAGTTGAATGTTGAGGTTCAGAGCCACATTCCACAGGTCCATAGCCATCCGGCATAGAGGATATGAGTGCGTGCCTCCCTGTTTGTTGATATACCACATGACTGTGGTGTTGTCCGTCCTTATCAGCCAATGACCCTGTTGAAGAAAAGGTCTGAATGTCTGAAGTGCCTGTTTCACTGCCAGCATCTCTTTTTGATTTATGTGTAGGTTCAGCTGGTCTTGTGTCCATAGGCCTTGTATACACTTGCCCACCATGTGCGCCCCCCAGCCTAGGTCTGAGGCGTCCGTGGTGATAGTCTGGCTGGGGTGAGGTTTGTGGAAAGGCAGTCCTCTGTTCAACTGACAGGCCTGAGCCCACCACAGGAATTCTTGCTTCAGGCATGGTATTATTGGAATCTGGGCTTCTAGACTGTGCTTGTGTTGAGACCATACATTCCTTAGGTACCATTGCAACTTTCTCATATGCAGCCTGGCATGTGGAATCAATATTATGCAGGATGCCATGTAACCCAGGGCTTGCAGGACTTTCCTTGCTGTAAGCTGGTTCTGTGTTGTTAATGCCATGAAATAGAGTGGTAGTTGCTTTTGCTTTTCTGCTGTGAGAAATGCCATCTGATTTGATGTGTCCAGTTCTGCACCCAAGAATGTTATCCTTCGGGATGGTACCAGCCTTGACTTTTTCCTGTTGACTGTGTATCCCAGGGCTTGCAGAAGTTGTATAACCTTTTCCAAATCTTTTGTTAATTTGGTCTTGTTGTCCGCTTGTATTAGGCAGTTGTCCAGGTATGGATAAATCTGAATTCCCTGAAGCCTGCAATGAGCAATTACTGATGCCAGGCATTTCGTGAATACTCTGGGCGCAGTAGATAAGCCAAAGGGCAATGCTGAGAATTGATGATGCTCTGATCCTGCAAGAAATCTGAGGTATCTTCTGCAATCTGGTCGTACAGGGACGTGCAGGTATGCCTCCTTGAGATCTAGAGTCACCAGCCAAGACTCCTTGCCCAGCATGGGAAGAAGTTGCTGTAGGGTCAGCATTTTGAATTTTGGAACAATGAGGTATGTGTTCAGAGCGGACAGGTCGAGAATAGGTCTCCATTGGTTTTCCTTCCTTGGTACCAGGAAAAGTCTGGAGTAAAATCCTTGTCCTTGTTCCATAGGCGGTACCTTTTCTATAGCTCTCATCCTTAGTAAGTGGTTGATTTGTACTAGAGCGTTTGTTTTTTGGTTTGGTGGTAGGTTTGGCATTCCTCTCTTTTTTGGTAGAGTGTGGAAGTGAAACCTGTAGCCTTTGTCTATTGTCTGTAAAATCCATTTGTCTCCTGTAATGTAATGCCAGTTTAAGGAAAATAAGGCTAGCTTTCTGCCTAAGGGTGCTTCCAGTTGTTCCCTGGTAGGTGGTATCAGAGTCAAGTCATTGTGTTTGTCCTGTGGAAGTGGTAGTAGCTGGATCTGTGGCAGAACTTCTCTGGTTGTTAGGCTGCCACTGACGTCCCCTGTAAGCACCTCTGGATTGACCTCGGCCTCTTGGGTGCCTATTTCTGCCTCTCTGAGCTCTGGAGGTGTCTGGAAAGGACCAATTCTTCGAAGGCCAATTTCTACTAAACCTTGGAGGCTGGACCTGTAAGAAGTCCTTGACTGTTTGGACAGATTTTGCTTTTTCTTCCACCTTCTTAAGCACTTGCTGTGCAGGGGAGCCAAACAAACTTTGTTTCTCCATGGGAGCATCTAGGAGCTTTGACTTTACATGGTCTGGTAAGGATTGCTCTTTTAACCATGCATGCCTTCTGATCACTGTTCCTGTCATAGCTGATCTAAAGGAAGCCTCCAGTGCATCATAGCCGCATTTTAAGGAATGATTACTGACCTGCTGAGTGTTATGTACCAAATCCTGAAGGGACTTACGGTCTATAGGTTCAGGAGAGGACAGTTTTTTTATTTAGCTGGTCTAACAAAAATTCCTGATACTGAATCACGTGGAATTGACAGTTTAAGGCCCTAGCCGAAAGAGTAGCAGAAGTATAAACTTTTTTACCCCATCTCTCCAATGCTCTAGATTCTCTTTCAGAGGGGAGGGGGTTTTTGGCAGAGGGAGCTGCTACAGCTTTGGGGCCCTGTGAAATGGTTTCAGGATCTGCAATAGGAGCCTTATACAAGTGAAAGTGTGTGTCCGGGACCCTGTAATATCTGTCGGGCTTGGCAGGGGCCGGGGGAAAAGAGTCAGGAGCAGTACAGGCATCATTAAATGCATCATCAACAACGGTTAGTACTGGAGGAATGGCTAAAGGCCTATGCTGTGGTAAATGTAAAAAGGTTCTTAGCCTTTTCCTTGAATCTGAAAAATCCTGGCCCTGCCATTGAAAATGCTCTCTCATAGCATGTAAGGTTTCCCCAAAAGAAAATTCCTCAGGAGGAGAGGCGGAAGGGATGGAGTCTTCTGCATCAGCATCCTCATAAGGTGAATATGGGCCTTCTGGAGGATCTGAATTTTCTGAATCATCTGAGGAATAGTCTGTAGATACAGGATCCGGGGGCTCTGCTCTAGGCCTCTTCTCTGGAGGGGGTTGAGAGGCCCTGTCTGGGTGAGGTTGGGATCCCCTGATCAAAGAAATGAGATCCTCAGCCAGGCTGAGCATTTGGGAACTAGAGGCAGGCCTGTGGGGGGTTTTAGCAAGCAAGGCCTTAGAAGATTTAGCTGCTTTAGCCCTAGAAAAAGCCTTGATAGACATAGATGCAGAGGGCCTAGCAGCTCCACGTGCAGGAGTAGATATGTCTAAAGGAATAGTATCTGATAAATCCTGGGTGCCTGCTACAGCAGGGGAAATTTCAGTAGTGGATTCAGCCATGCTGTGTGAGGCCTCGGCTATCGGAGGCATGCTTTCGGCCGAAGGAAGAACCGAGGACTCTGTTTCAGCCGAAACCGAGACACTCACGGTTGGCTTAACCGTGGTTTCGGCCGAAACCGCGGACCGCGAGTGTCGGTCCTTTTCCTTACGCTTTTTAGCTAATTGTGAAGTCTGAGTCTCCGACGGCATTTTGTAAGCAAAAGCGGGACCGAAAAACTCCTCTGCAAACTCCGACCGACGTCTAAGTGTCCGTCGGTTGAAGGAAGCACAGGCTAGACAAGCTGATATGTTGTGGTCTGGGCCTAAGCAAGGAAGGCAGTAAGAGTGGAAATCCTTATGAGGTATTTGTATCCCACAAGTTAAACAATTATTTACTTTTTCTGACATCGGCTGAGGCAAGAAAGAGTCCCCAATGGGGTACTTAGCTTTTTAGAAGTCTTCGGTAGTAGAAATCTCTGGATCTGACCGACCGGCACTTGCGAACAGCTTCTGCTTCGGGCACCGCGCGGCAAGAAAGACTGAGGAAAATGGTGTCGGCTGATGCCTTTATACCCAATTCACAGCAGCTATGACATCGGGTGAAGTGCGACATCAGCCGAGGCCAGACCCAGACTTTGGAATCCGGCCGACCGAAGGGCTACCTGAGGCAGGACAACCCATATGTTAGGACTGCAGATGCATCCTTGAAGGACATCCTCCTTTCAGGAGTGCTGAAAGGTCTTACCAAAGAATCTCTGTACCCTTGATTTCGCAGGCCCCCTATCACGGGGGCAGCATCTTCCATTAGTGTTTCCCCCTCTGCCCAGGGGCAAGAGGGAGCAGCATCTTCCATTAGCGTTTCCCCCTCTGCCCCTGGGGGAACCACCACCACATGTGTCCTGAGAAGACCCTTGGGATTTCCTAAACCACATTTTCCCACCACTGCGTTGATTCATTGAGGGATCTTTGTGGAGTGGAAAAACATACCCACAGCAGAAATGGGGTTTTCCCATATTTCCCACACCTGGTCAATGTGTCTAACTTTAGGGACAAAAGGAAACGCAGTCAAAAGGAGGACTGACAAAGACTAAAAAGGCTCTGGAAAATACCACAAGCCCATCCAAGCATGTCTTTATGGCAATGCCTAAAACCACTGCTCGTCATTACTTCAGCTATATATGAAATAAGTCTCATGGGAGAATTAGAACTTGAATTTAGGATGGCCAATGGAGAGGTAACTTGACTCCCAAACTCTTAAAATGGCTCCTAAGAGAATATCAAAGTTCTTTGATCAAATCCCAAATCTTTCCATAGTCCACGACTCCTTGTTTGAGGATGGATTGAGGAATGGTCCTCCAATAGTTCCTATTTTGTGGCTGCCACCACAACCATGGCATCCACAGGCAAACCCTTTGTCCAGAATAGCTTATCCTCATGGGCAGTGAATTCTGTCCAGTCACCAGAGGATTGGCTCAATGGAATCAAGGGCCTTCCATGCCAGAGAGACCAACTCAATCAGCTCATCGGTGGGTGGAATTACCCAGGAAGTAGATGGACGGGTACCAAAGCCCTGCCGGTAAAGATTCCCTAGACAAAGGAACTGTTGGACTACCAATCACCTCTCTGCTTAAGGATTTCTAGGATGTCATCAAATCAAACATCACTAGGAGACGACATTGTGTATCCTTTACCCTCATCGAAATCAGTGTGTTCCGAAATACCTTCTTATGGAAAATCCAAGTGTTTCCTCTTGCACTTCCTAGGGACCTCCCCAGTGGGGTGTTCTGAGGTACTGAAAGAAGAGAGTGCACCCTGCTGGAAAAACCTGAGGCTTTAGTGCTCGCTGTCCCAGTGGAGGCAATGGTTGGGTTCTGAACGAAAATGGTGACAGCGTTGGCTGTTCAGAGAAGGAAGGAACCGACTGATGCAGACATGGCTCGCCCCATAGCCTTGAAAGCAGATCCTCAGAGAAGGAAAGGATCCTATATCTGAGAGGACGAACCTGAGCCATAGTGACTCTGCATGCAGACGAGATGCCTCCAGAAGCCGAAGCTGGAGCCAAGCTTATCTGTGCCAAAGTGCAGAGATGGCTCAAAAAAAAAAAAAAAAAAATCACAGAGTTGACTCCAGCCCCTCGGAACAGACAGGACAGATAACTTTGAGGGGTCTCTGGTTCCGACTGAACCAAAGAAAGAACAGCTGTGTACACTTGCCATAAATGTAGATGTTAGAGTGTACTCACTGTTGCAGTCATTACATTTGGGTAATCTGCTGGCAGGTTGCCCTCAGTCGGCAACAAAGTCTTGGGTCCTGCGTCAGTTGCTGTCCGTTCTTCCATGATGTCAGGTCGTCAGGGGTATAAAAAGTACAGTTTTGTACCTACCATAAATGTAGATGTTCAACTGTATTCACTGCTGCAGTCATTACACTTGGGTTATCCTGCCGTCAGGCGGTTCTGCAGTCGGTCAGAGTTCCAAGGTCTTGGTCCGGCGTTGGTTGCTGTCGCTTCTTCCCTGACGTCAGTGCATCAGGGGTATATACAAGATGCAGCAGACGACAATTTCTTCAGTTTTTCTTGCCCCAGATGTCAGGTGCCCCCAAATAGGTAGGCAATACATATTGCTAATAAAACATACATAAAAATAAAAATAATACCTTCAGTTACAAGCAAATACACAACATAGGTTGTATAGGATAGAAAGGTATAGGTAAGTCCCAGCTAAGAAAGAGGGGATGGAGGGAGGGTAACCTGGACTGCAGCAGTGAATACACTTGAACATCTACATTTATGGCAGGTACAAAACTGTACTATGTTCATCGTGTTTCACTGCTGCAGTCATTACACTTGCTTTGAATCCCAAAGCTGAGGTTGGGTGGCTGGGTCTATAAAGGATTCGGGGTGGATTTGAGGCCCTGCAGCACTGCAGTGGCAAAAGCCAGCTCTGGATTTAGAGTAAAGAGGCAAGTGGTAATGCTTGGTAAAGGTGTGCATTGAACTCCAAGTTGCAGCTTCCAAAATATCCTTGGTAGGTACTCCTCTATGGTAGGCTGCTGAAGTGGCTGTTGCCCTGGTAGAATGTGGCTTAATATTACTAGGTACAGTTTTTCCATGGTGTGTGTAGCAGAAACTGATACAGTTTCCTATCCATTTTGAAATGGTCTGCTTCAAAATAGCCTTTCCCTGTGATCCTGCAGCATATGCTACAAACAATTGCTCAGTTTTCCTGAAAGCTTGTTTTGTCCAAGTAGAAGCGTAGCTGCCTGTGTATGCCCAATAAGTGCAGAAGTCTCTCCCCCTTATTCTGGGGATTGGGATAAAATGATGGCAAGTGAATAGTTTGGTTAAGAGCCACACTGGATACCACCTTTGGCATAAATGTAGGCTTTGTTCTTAAAGAAACCCTGTCCTGATGAAAAATGATGAAAGGTTCCACTGCCATTAGTGCCTGTAATTCTGAGACTCTTCGTGCTGAGGTTATTGCCAGAAGCAGAGCAGTTTTCCATGACAAAAAATTTAATTCTGCTGAATTGGCTGGCTCAAAAGGAGGTAAAGTTAGTTTTTCCAAGACAAAGTTAAGGTCCCAGGTTGGTGTTGGTGCTTGCCGGGGCGGTCTTATGTTTTTAGCCCCTCTGAGGTACTGTCTTAGTAATGGATGAGAGAAAATAGGGGGATCCGTGTTGTAATGAGCTGAAATGGCAGAGGTGTGGATCTTAACACATAAAAAGTATAGGCCTTTGTCCAGCATTTCAGTTAAGTATTGTAATATCCGAGGAATATTTGGAACAAGAGGGTCAAAGCCTTGAGCCTGGTTCCAAGCGCAGAATCTTTTCCACTTTTCTGAATAGGATTTCCTGGTACTGGGCCTCCTGCCCTCCAAAATGACATCCATAACAGCTTTAGAGAGAGGTGTTGGCTGCTTGGCTAAGTAATCTGCCATGCAGCCAGATTTAAGGTTTTGAGCTGGCTGTGCAGGATCTGATTGTTTTGTTGAGTCAAAAGATGAGGAATTTGAGGTAACATCCATGCTGAGCCTTGAGCAAAGTTCTTTAAGATTGGGTACCAGTGCTGGTGTGGCCAGTCTGGGGCAATCAGGATCACTTTTGGCCTCTCTTGCCTGTCTTTTAGGAGTACCTTTGAAAGGAGAGGCAGTGGTGGGAAGGCATAAACTTTTAGGGATTTCCAGCTGAATGAGAGAGTATCCACTTTCCATGCTTGTGTGTGGTAAGTCCTTGTGCAGAATTTCTGTAGATGGCAGTTCAGAGGGGAGGCAAAAAGATCTATGTCTGGGCACCCCCATTTTTGTGTTATCATGCTGAATACTTGTGGATTTAATTTCCATTCGTGAGGATCCATGAAGTTTCTGCTCAAGTCTGCCAGAGTATTTTTCTTTCCTGGCAGGAATTGTGCTTGCAGATGATAGATCAGTGCTGTGTTCCACAAAGTCATGGCTTGTCTGCAGAGGGAATAGGAATGTGTGCCCCCTTGCTTATGTACCACATAACTGTGGTGTTGTCCGTCTTTAGTAATAGTTGTCCTGGATGCAGAAGGCCCTTGAAAGCTGTCAGGGCATTTTGTACAGCTAGCATCTCTTTTGGTTGATGTGAAGATGCATTTGGTCTGCGGCCCACTTGCCCTGAACACATTTTCCTGCCATGTGTGCTCCCCAGGCGTAATCCGATGCATCTGTTGTTAGTGTCTGCCTGGCTGTGGGTAAAGTGAAAGGCTGTCCCTTGTTGTGGTGACATGCCTGTGCCCACCATCGAAACTCCTGTTGTAGGCAGGGAGTAAGTGGCATTACTGCTTCCAAACTGTGACAGTGTTGAGTCCAAACACTTTTTAGATACCATTGTAATTTCCTCATATGCAGTCTGGCATATGGTATTAGTAGTATGCAGGACGCCATGAACCCAAAGGCCTGCAGAATTTTTCTTGCAGGGAGTTGGGTTTTTGTTGTCATCAATTGAGTCAGTTGTCTTTGCTTGTCTGGGGTGAGATAAGCCATCTGGGCAGTTGTATTTAAGCTTGCTCCCAGGAATATTATCTGCTGTGAGGGCACTAGTTTTGACTTTTCGTTTATTGTGTACCCTAGGCCCATTAGTAATCTTTTTTTTACAAACGCCAGCTGCTTTAGTAGAATGTCCTTGCTCTCTGCTTGAATAAGGCAGTCGTCCAAGTAGGGATATATTTGAATTCCTTTTTGTCTGCAAAATGCAATTACTGGTGCCAGGCATTTTGTGAAGACCCTGGGCGCAGTAGATAAGCCAAAGGGCATTGCAGAGAATTGGTAATGCATTGTGCCAGTTATGAATTTGAGGTATCTTCTGCAATTTTGTCTGATTGGGACATGCAGGTAAGCCTCTGAGTTCCAAAGTAACAAGCCAAGCCTTCTTGCCCAGCATGGAAAGAAGTTGCTGTAGTGTCAACATTTTGAATTTCGGAACATCCAGG
Organism: Protopterus annectens; assembly: GCF_019279795.1. NCBI lineage: Eukaryota > Metazoa > Chordata > Ceratodontiformes > Protopteridae > Protopterus > Protopterus annectens. Next base: position 1,737,073,391 of record NC_056741.1, on the reverse strand, counting down.
TAAGTATTTAGAATAGATAGGTCCAGTATGGGTCCTCCAAGCTTTGTCCTTTCTGGGGACCAAGAAAAGTCTTGAGTAAAATCCTTGTCCTTGTTCCTGTTGTGGCACTTTTTGAACAGCTCATGTCCATGAGGGCTGTAATTTGTTTTTGTGCCTCAGCCCATTGATTTTGTGGCAGGTCTGGCATTCCTTTTGGCCTTGGTAGAGTGTGAAAGTGGAGCCTGTAACATTGAGACACAATATTCAGTACCCATTTGTCCTGGGTGATTATATGCCAATTGTGTGGAAAAAGTGCTAGTTTTCCCCCAAGGGAGCTGCCATAAGTGCTTGACATTTGAAAGGGGAAGTCATTGGGACCATTTCCTATAAGGTTGTGACTTGTCTTCTCCTCCTTTTGGGGTTGAAGCACCCCACTGTTGTGGTCTGTAAGAGCCTTGGGGCTGAGATCTGCCTCTTGGGCATCTGTATGACACTGGAAAGGACCAATTTTTAGAAGGCCAATTTCTGCTAAATCGAGGTGGCTGTACCTGTAGAAAATCCTTCACTGTTTGCATAGATTTTGCCTTATCCTCCATTTTCTTTAATACCTCTTCTGCCTTAACACCAAACAAGACATCATGCTGTAAAGGAGCATCCAATAATTTTGCCTTAACATGATCAGGTAAACTTTTTTTTAACCAAGCATGCCTTCGAATCACAGATCCTGTAACTGCGGCTCTACAAGACGTCTCTAATGAATCAAAACCACATTGCAGAGTAGGTTTTCCCACTTGTTCAACTGCATGCAATAAATCCTGCATTTTCTTATAGTCAGGACCTTCTGAGCTTGTAAGCATTTTCTGTTTTAACAGAGACATTAGATATTGTTGGTATTTAAGCATGTGGAACTGGCAATTTAAAGCCCTTACTGCTAAAGTTGCACGTGTAAACTTTCTTCCCCCATCTATCCAATGCTCTAGAATCCCTGTCAGAGGGAACTGGATTTTTAGCAGTGGAAGCCTTTACCCCTTTGGGACCCTGAGAAATAGTTTCTGGGTAAGCAGCAGGGTTTTTATAAAGAAATTTGGGAGAGACAGGGACTCTATAGTACCTATCTGGCTTGACTGGTGCTGGGGGCAAAGAATCAGGGGTTAAACTGGGTTCAGAGAACACATCATCCACAATATCTAACACAGGCGAAGGGATTGATTCTTCAGCATCAGAATCCTCATAGGGGGGTAAAGAGTATCCCTGGTCTGAAGAGGAATCAGAAGAAATGGAAACCTGGTCAGAGGAATCATAATCTCTATCCTGCCTAGGCCTTTTATCAAGAGGGGGATGGGAACCCCTGATCAGAGTAATTAGGTCTTCGGCCATTTTGAGCATCTGTTTCCTAGGCATGGAGGCCTGTCCAGGTGAATGCTGTACTTGTTTCTTTGTCTTTAATGGGGATTTAGACATGGTTGTTGTTTTGATGGTAAGCTGTGAAGGTCTGAAAACACCCTCAGAAGCAGATGCCTGCTCAGTGGCTCCGGACCCATCTGAGGGGTTAATTTCCATCAGCCCAATACCTTGAGTTTCCAAATGCCTAGTAGTCTCCACGTGGGAGTCGGAGGCGGCCTGTGGCTCTGAGGTAGCGGGTGTCAGGGGCTGCGAAAACGCCTCACTGAGAACCGGCAACTGGCCTAGAAGAGGCTTCTTCGTCGGTTTTGGACCTCGGATGCCTGTCCTTATCCTTATCTTGGGGTTTTTTGTATATTCTGGTCGTCGGTTGTTCCGAAGACATGGTGTAACTGAACCTCCGACCAAAACAATGGCAAGCAAAATCAAACCGTTTAATAGTGCGCTTGTTAAATCTAGCACAAAACCGACAACTAGTGACATCGTGGTCTGGGCCTAGGCATGGAATACAGTAAGAGTGAAAAATATTATAAGGTATTTGCTTCCCACAAGAAATGCAATTATTAACTTTTACTGACATCGGTCTGAGGCAAGAAAAAGTTTCCCCAACGGGGTACTTAGCTTTACTGAAGACTTCGGTTCTGAAATTCGAAAATCTTAGAAATCGGCCGACCAGCACTTCCGAACTGCTTTTGCTTCGGGCACCGCAAGGCAAGAAAGACTGAAGAAAATGGCATTGGCGGCATCTTATATACCCCTGGCGCACTGACATCAGGGAAGAAGCAACAGCAACCGACACCGGACCAAGACTTTGGAACTCTGGCCGACTGCGGGACCGCCTGATGGCAGGATAACCCAAGTGTAAGGACTGCAGCAGTGAAACACGATTAACATCATGCAGCAGATGCCATTACATCAGTTTTTCTTGCCCCAGATGTCAGCCGCCCCCCCCCAAATGAGGAGCAAAATATGTGTATATATATATATATATATATATATATATATATATATATATATATATATAATATAAAACACAAAACGTATACCTCCAAACAAAAGCAAATACACCAAAAGGCTTTTAAGCATAGTAAAAGAAAGGAGAGGTATAGTTAGAGAAAAACCGGGGGCTGGAGGGAGGGTAACCAGGACTGCAACAGTGAATACACTAACATCTACATTTATAGTAAGTGTACACAACTATACTATGTTCTTCGTGTTTTACCGTTGCAGTCATTACATTTGGGTAGAATCCCAAAGCTATGGTTGGGAGGATGGATTTATACAGCATTAGGAGCAGCTATAAGGCCCTGCAGGACAGCAGTGGCAAAGCCAGCTCTGGATTTAGAGAAGAGAGGTAAATGGTAATGTTTGGTGAACGTATGAACTGAGCTCCAGGTAGCAGCTTCTAGAATGTCTCTGGTAGGAACCCCTCTGAGAAAGGCTGCAGAAGTAGATGCAGCCCTGGTGGAATGAGATCTGATCGGTTTACCATGGTGCATATAGCAGAAATGAATACAATGGCTTATCCATTTGGAAACTGTCTGCTTTGAAATGGCCTTTCCCTCTGCCCCTGCAGCAAATGCCACCAATAGTTCATATTTTCTTAGAGATTTTGTCCTGTTAAGTAGGATCTCAGATGTCTGTGTGCATCCAATGAATGCAGAATCCACTCACCCTTGTTCTGAGGATTTGGGAAGAAAGTTGGCAGATGAATGGTCTGATTAGGGGCCACACTACATACCACCTTAGGCATAAATGGACTGGTCCTGAGAGCCACCCTGTCTGGGTAAAAAAATAATGAAAGTCTCCACTGCCATAAGAGCCTGTAGTTCTGAAATCCTTCTTGCTGAAGTGACTGCTAAAAGAAAAGCTGTTTTCCAAGAGAGAAATTTTAGGTCCGCAGTAGCAGCTGGCTCAGAAGGAGGTAGAGTGAGTTTTTCCAAAACAAAATTGAGGTCCCATGCAGGAGTTGGTGCTCTCCTGAGAGGTCTTAAATTTTTGGCCCCTCTGAGATGCTGCTTTAGCAGAGGATGAGAAAAGAGGGGAGGCTCTGTGTTGTAATGAGCTGAAATGGCAGAGGCAGGGATTTTTATGGAATGAAAAAGATAGGCCCTTGTGAAGCATCTCAGTTAAGTATTGCAGAATCTGAGGAATACTGGGCATTGCTGTGCTTACTCCTTGTGCTTGGTTCCATGCACAGAATCTTTTCCATTTGTCAGCATAAGATTTTCTAGTACTAGGCCTTCTGGCTTACAAAATGACATCAATCACAGGTTTGCCGAGAGATGTAAAGGGTGAAATTAGTTGATTAGCCACGCTGCAAGATTCAAAGTTTGGAGCAGAGTGTGCAGAATTTGGTAGTTCTGCTGAGACAGTAGGTAAGGTGTCTGAGGCAGGTACCACGGAGGAAGGTGCGACATTGCACAGGAGTGGGTACCAGTGTTGGCGAAGCCAGTCTGGAGCAATCAGAATCATTTTTGGTTTGTCCTGTCTGACTTTTAGCAGGACTTTGGAGAGCAGAGACAGAGGGGGGAAAGGCATAGACTGATTAAAGCATCCACTTTTCAAGCTTTTTTTGTGATGAATTCTTGTGCAGACAAATGATAGATCCTTTTGCCTCACCCCAAAACTATGTCTGGGCTCCTCCATTTGTGTGTCAACATGCTGAAAATTTGTGGTCCCAGTTTCCATTCGTGTGGGTCCATAAGACTTCCTGGCAGGAAATGAGCTTGTAGATGTATTTGATAAGTCAAGGCCATGTTCCACAATGCCATGGCTAGTCTGCAAAGGGGGTAGGAATGTGTAACCCCCTGCTTGTTTATGTACCACATGACTGTGGTGTTGTCTGTCTTTATCAGTAGTTGTCCTGGATGAAGGCAGTCCTTGAAGGCTGTCAGAGCATTCTGTACAGCTAGCATCTCTTTCTGATTGATATGTAGGTGCATTTGATTTGGGCTCCATTTGCCCTGAATGCATCTCCCTGCCAGATGTGCCCCTAAGCATAGTCTGATGCGACTGTAGTCAGGGTTTGGGCGGCAGGGGGTGGAATGAATGACAGTCCCCTGTTTGCAGGCCTCTGCCCACCATAGGAATGCTAGATGCAGGCAAGGTATGATAGGGATTCATTGTTTCCAGGCTGTGACAATGTTGACTCCATAAGCTTTTTAGGTACCACTGAAGTTTCCTCATATGCAGTCTTGCATATGAAATTAGAAGAATGCAGGAGGCCATTTCTGGTGTAAGGTAAGTCATCTGGGCAGTTATATTCAAGCCTGCACCCAGGAATGTAATTTTTTGAGAGGGTACCAGTTGTGATTTCTTTTCGTTTATGGTGTACCCTAGACAAGTTAGGACCCTTTTTACAAACGTCAGATGTTTTAGAAGAGTGCCCTTGTTTTCTGCCTGAATTAGACAATCATCCAAGTATGGATAAATTTGAATATTTCTTTGCCTGCAAAATGCAATTACTGGAGCCGGGCACTTTTTGAAGACCTTGGGTGCAGTAGATAAGCAAAAGGGCAGTGCAGAGAACGGATAATGCAAGTAGCCTGCTCTGAAGCGGAAGTATCTTCTGCGAGATTCACTGATTGGGATATGCAGGTAAGCCTCTTTTAAGTCTAGAGTTACCAGCCAGGCATCTTTGTTTAGCACAGGTAGCAACTGTTGAAGAGTCAGCATCTTGAATTTTGGAATGTCCAGAAATGTATTTAGAATGGAAAATCCAGAATTGGACGCTATGATTTGTCTTTTCTGGGTACCAGGAAAAGTCTTGAATAGAAACCTTGTCCCTTTTCCTTTTCTGGTACTGGTTGAATAGCCCCCATATTCATGAGGGACATTGTTTCTGGGACTCTGCCCACTGATTTGGAGACAGATCTGGCCATCCGTTTGGGATTGGCAATGTGTGGAAATGAAATATGTATCCCTGGGATACTATATTTAAAACCCATTTGTCCTGGGTAATCAGTTCCCAGTTTCGTGCATGAAGTGCCAGTTTTCTCCCCAAAGGGGCAGCCAAAAGGTAAGTGCTTGGTGATTGCAGTGGAAAGTCATTGAGACTGTTTGCCATAGGGAGGTGCCTTGTTGCTTCCAGATTTGGAGGTGGAGGCACCCCAATGCTTTCTTCTAAAAGTTCCTTGCGACTGAAATATGGAGCCTTTGGAATGTCTGGATTTGACCTGAGCAGCTCTTGAGGGTACTGGAAAGGACCAGTTCTTAGTAGGCCAGTGCCTACTAACCCTGGGTGGCCGCACTTGTAAGAAATCTTTCAGAGTTTGCATAGATTTACCTTTATCTTCCATCTTTTTCAAAACTTCTTCAGCCTTATTACCAAAGAGACTATCCTTTTGTAAAGGAACATCCAACAATTTTGTTTTAACATGGTCAGGCAGACTTTGCTCCTAGAGCCAAGCATGCCCCATCACAGATCCAGTTACAGCAGCCCTGCAAGAAGCCTCCAATGAATCAAAACCACATTGCAAAGTCTGTTTTCCAACTTGTTCAACTGAATGTAATAAATCCTGCAACTCTTTATATTCCACAGTCAAAAATCAACATTTTCTGTTTAAGTAAACCCATGACATACTGTTGATATTTAAGCATATGAAATTGACAGTTTATAGCCCTGATTGCAAGGTTGCAGACGTGTAAACCTTCGTAACCCATCTATCCAGTGCCCTGGAGTCTGTCAGAAGTGGTAGGAATTTTAGCAGTAGAGGCCTTAATGCCCTTGGGACACTGAGAAATGGTTTCAGGGTCAGCAGTAGGGTTTTTGAAAAGGAATTTGTGGGAGTCAAGAACCCTGTAGTATCTGTCTGGCTTACTAGGAGCGGGAGGCAGGGAATCAGGAGTCAAACTGGATTCTGAGAAAACATCAACAATGTCTAGAACAGGAAGTACAGCCAAAGGCCTATGCTGAGGACGAAGAAGAAAATCCCCAAGTCTCTTTTTAGATTCAAAGAAATCCTGACTCTCCCAGTGGAAGTGTTCCCTTAAGGTATGCAGTTTCTCCAAAAGAGAAATCCTCAGGGGGAGAAGCAGAAGGGATGAAGTCCTCTGCATCAGAGTCCTCATAAGTGGGTATAGATAAATCCTGATCAGAAGAGGAATCAGAAGAAATAGAAACCTTATCTGAAGATTCATAGTCAGTGCCTTGCCTAGGCCTCTTAGCAGGAGGGGGATGGGTAGCCCTGATCAAGGTAATTAAATCTTCAGCCATTTTGATCATTTGTTTTTTAGGCATGGGGGCCTGTACATGTGGCCCAAGCATCAGTTTTTTAGACACAGAAGTAGTTTTTGGCCTTCGTTTTGAAGATGGCGTCAGTTTAATATACAAATCTTTAGGCCTGAAAACACCCTCAGAAGCCGGTGCCTGCTCAGCGGCTCCGGACCCATCTAAGGTAGAGACATCCACAGGTTCAATACTTAAAGTATCTTGCGGCATACCAGACTCTGAATGGGTCTCAGTAGGGGCCTGCAAATCAAAAGTAGCGGGTATCAGGGGCTGCGAAAGCGCCTCACTGAGTACCGGCGACTGGCTTAGAAGCATCATCATCGATTTTGGACCTAGACGGTCTCTGTCTTTCTTTGCGTTTTTTTTAGGTATTCCAGTAATCTGATTGCTAACCGACGACATTTCTGGATAATTAAATCTTGAGCCAAAATATTTAGAAGCAAAAATATACCGACGTTTAATTGCGCATTGATTAAATTTAGCACAAAACCGACAGCAAGGCACGTTGTGGTCAGGGCCTAGGCAAGAAATACAGTACAAATAAAAATCCTTATGAGGTATTTGCTTCCCACAAGTAATTCAATTATTAACTTTTACTGACATCGATAAGGAGCAAGAAAAAGTTTCCCCAACGGGGCACTTAGCTTTTAGTTGAAGACTTCGGTTCTGAAATGAGAAAATGAAAATTTCAGGAGTCTGCCAACCAGCACTTGTGAACTGCTTTTGCTTTGGGCACCACGCAGCAAGAAAGACTGATGTAATGGCGTCGACTGCATGTTTTATACACCTGATGTCATGGAAGAAGGGACAGCAACCGACGCAGGACCCGAGACTTTGTTGATCAGGCCGACTGAGGGCAACCTGCCAGCAGATTACCCAAATGTAATGACTGCAACAGTGAAACACAAAGAAAGTACAGTTGTATACCTACCATAAATGTAGATGTTCGAGTGTATTCACTGTTGCAGTCATTACTCTTGGGTTATCCTGCTGGCAGGCTACCCGCAGTCAGCCAGAATTCCAAAGTTTAGGTCCGGCATCGGTTGCTGTCGCCTCTTCCCTGACATCAGTGCGCCAGGGGTATAAAAGATGCAACAGATGCCATTTTCTTCAGTTTTTCTTGCCCCAGATGTCAGGTGCCCCCAAAATGGTAGGCTAAAAAATTATGCCAATAATTATGCATGCCGTAAAATAAACATTTCCTTCATCTACAAGCAAATACACCACATAGGTTGTATAAGATAGAGAAGGATAGGTAAGTCCCAGCAAAGAAAAGGGGGATGGTGGGTGTGTAACCTGGACTGCAACAGTGAATACACTCGAACATCTACATTTATGGTAGGTACACAACTGTACTATGTTCATCGTGTTTCACTGTTGCAGTCATTACTCTTGGGTTGAATCCCAAAGTTGAGGTTGGGTGGCTGGGCCTAAATAGGATTAGGAGAGGCTATAAGGCCCTGCAGAACTGCAGTGGCGAAGCCTGCTCTGGATTTAGAGTAGAGAGGTAAATGGTAGTGCTTTGTAAAAGTGTGCACTGAACTTCACGTTGCAGCCTCTGAAATGTCTTTGGTTGGTACTCTTCTGAGAAAGGCTGCTGAAGTGGCTGCTGCCCTGGTAGAATGAGGCCTAACGCCCTTGGGCACTGATTTGCCATGTTGTGAGTAGTAGAAACGAATGCAGTGGCCTATCCATTTTGAAATAGTCTGTTTTGAGATAGACTTTCCTTGAGTTCCTGTAGCATATGGCACTAAGAGTTGCTCAGTTTTTCTGAAAGCTTTAGTTCTGTCCAAGTAGAAGCATAGTTGTCTGTGTATGTCCAAAGAATGCAGAAGTCTCTCACCCTTCTGTGGGTTTGGATAAAAGGTAGGCAAATGAATGGTTTGGTTAAGGGCCACACTAGACACTACCTTAGGCATAAATGTCGGGTTCGTCCTTCGAGAAACCCTGTCTGGATGGAAAATGATGAAAGGTTCCACAGCCATGAGTGCCTATATCTCTGAAACTCGTCTTGCAGAGGTTATTGCTAAGAGCAGAGCTGTTTTCCAAGATAAAAACTTTATAAAGTGAATTGAGGTCATGTGGACCATGTGCCCTGAATACATTTTCCTGCCATGTGTGCTCCCCAGGCATAATCCGATGCATCTGTTGTTATTGACTGCCTGGCCGTGGGTAGAGTGAATGGCTGTCCCTTGTTGAGGTGACAGGCCAGTGCCCACCATCGAAACTCCTGTTGCAGGCAAGGAATGAGGGTAATTAACGCTTCCAGGCTTTGACAATGTTGAGTCCAGACACTTTTTAGGTACCATTGAAGTTTCCTCATATGCAGTCTGGCATATGGAATTAGCAGAATGCAGGATGCCATGAAGCCCAAAGCCTGCAGAATTTTTCTTGCAGATAACGGAGTCTTTGTTGTCAATATTTTGAAGTAAGAAGTTAGTTGCCTTTGTCTAGCGTGAGATAAGCCATCTGGGCAGTTGTATTTAAGCTTGCATCCAGGAATATCATCTCTTGAGAGGGTACTAGTTTTGATTTCTTTTCGTTTACTGTGTACCCTAGGCAAATTAATAATCTTTTTACGAACACCAGCTGTTTTAGTAGAGTGTCCTTGTTCTCTGCTTGTATAAGGCAGTAGTCCAAGTAAGGATATATTTGAATTCCTCTGTCTGCAAAATGCAATTACTGGTGCCAGGCATTTTGTGAAGACCCTGGGCGCAGTAGATAAGCCGAAGGGTAGTGCAGAGAATTGGTAGTGCATTGAGCCAGCTATGAATCTGAGGTATCTTCTGCAAGATTGTCTGATTGGGATATGCAGGTATGCCTCTTTTAGGTCCAAAGTTACAAGCCAAGCCTTTTTGCCTAGCATGGGAAGAAGCTGCTGCAGAGTTAGCATTTTGAAACATCCAGAAATGTGTTTAGAATAGACAGGTCCAGTACTGGTCTCCAGGTTTTGTCCTTTCTGGGTACCAAGAAAAGTCTCGAGTAAAATCCTTGTCCCTGCTCATGCTGTGGTACTTGCTGAATGGCCCTCATGTTCATAAGGGACGAAACTTGTTTTTGTGCCTCTGCCCACTGACTGTGTGGCAGGTTTGGCATACCTTTTGCCTTTGGCAGGGTGTGAAAGTGGAACCTGTAGCCCTGGGACACTATATTCAATACCCATTTGTCCTGGGTGATCATGTGCCAGTTTTGAGAGAAAAGTGCTAGCTTTCCCCCTAAGGGGGCTGCAAGAAGATAAGTGCTTGGTGCTGGTAGAGGCAAGTCATTGGGACTGTTTCCTGTATGGCTGTGCTTTGTCTTCTCCACTTTTGGAGGTAGAAGCACCCCACTGTTTAGGCCTGTATGGGCCCTGGGGCTGGGATCTGCCTCTGGGACGTCTGTATCTGCATCTTTGTTGCCTGTCCAACACTGGAAAGGACCAATTCTTTGTAGGCCAGTTCCTGTTAAATCTTGGTGGCTGAACCTATAAGAAATCCTTTACTGTTTTCATAGATTTTGCTTTGGCCTCCATTTTCTTCAAAACCTCCTCTGCTTTAACACCAAATAAAGTATCATGCTGTAAAGGAGCATCTAATAATTTTGCTTCAACATGATCAGGCAGATTTTGTTGTTCCTTTAACCAAGCATGTCTCCTAATGACAGAACCCGTAACTGCGGCCCTGCAGGAGGCCTCCAGAGAATCAAAACCACATTGCAATGTATGCTTTCCTACTTGTTCAGTTGCATGCAATAAATCCTGCATTTCCTTATTTTCTGCACAATCAGAATTAGCCAACATTTTCTGTTTTAACAGTGACATTAAGTATTGCTGATATTTAAATCATATGAAATTGACAATTTAAAGCCATCACAGCCAAAGTAGCAGAAGTGTAAACCTTTTTCCCCCATCTGTCTAGTGTCTTTGAATCCCTGTCAGAAGGGATAGGGTTTTTTGCAGTAGCAGCCTTAACCCCCTTGGGATCCTGAGAAATAGTTTCTGGGTCAGTAGCAGGGTTTTTATAAAGAAATTTATGTGAATCTGGAACCCTGTATTATCTGTCTGGTTTAACAGGAGCTGGAGGTAAGGAGTCTGGAGAAAGGCCGGACTCTTAAAATACATCATCTACAATGTTTAGCACAGGGGGAATAGCAAGAGGCCTGTGCTGAGGAAGTAAAAGAAAATCTCTAAGCCTTTTCTTTGATTCTGAGTAATCTTGGCTCTCCCATTGGAAGTGCTCCCTCATGGTATGCAGGGTTTCCCCAAAAGAATAATCCTCAGGAGAGGCTGAAGGAATGGATTCTTCAGCATCAGAATCCTCATAGGGGGGAAGAGAGTATTCCTGTACAGAAGAGGAGTCAGAGGAAATGGAAACCTGATCTGAAGAGTCATAGTCTGTCTCTTGCCTAGGCCTCTTGTCAGGAGGGGGATGGGAACCCCTGATCAAGGTAATAAGGTCGTTCATGCCTAAGAAACAGATGCTCAAAATGGCCGAAGTCTGTTCTGGAGAATTCTGTACTTGTTTCTTTGTCTTTAAAGCTGCTTTAGTCTTTGCTTTTGAAGCTGAAGTAGACTTTACATAAAGCTGTGTAGGTCTGAAAAAGTACAGTTTTGTACCTACCATAAATGTAGATGTCCGAGAGGAATGCATCTGCAGTCTTTACAAATGGGTTGTCCTGTCGTCAGGCAGCCCTTCGGTCGGCCGGATTCCAAAGTCTGGGTCTGGCTTCGGCTGGTGTCGCACTTCACCCGACGTCATTGCGGCAGTTCTTCGGGTATAAAGGCATCAGCCGACGCCATTTTCCTCAGTGTTTCTTGCCCCAGATGCCAGGTGCCCTCTTGGATGGCTAAATTTGGATAAATGCCAAAGTTTCCAAATAGTAGAGAGCAAACACACAAATAAACATGTATGTACATATATACAAACAAATACACCATAATAGATCCCCCCCAAGCTAGCTGAAGATTGGTAAGTACCCTAGGAGTACCTCAGAGGGGAAGGAGGGTGGGTAATCCTGACTGCAGATGCATTCCTCTCGGACATCTACATTTATGGTAGGTACAAAACTATACTATGTCCTTCAAGGATGCATCTGCAGTCTTTACAAATGGGTAGAATACCATAGCTAAACTAGGGAAGGAGGAATGAGAATAGATTATGGTGTAGTCAGGATCCCTTGCAAAACAGCAGTGGCAAAACCAGCACGGGATCTAGAGTATAGAGGTAAGTTATAATGCTTGGCAAATGTATGCACGGAGGTCCGAGTAGCAGCCTCTATAATGTCCTTGGTAGCCACTCCTCGTAAGAAAGCTGTGGTAGTGGCTGTAGCCCTTGTGGAGTGAGGCCTGATATTCTCTGGAGTTTTCTTTCCATGGTAGGAGTAACAAAATCTAATGCAATTTCCTATCCATTTGGAGATTGTTTAGAAATTGGTTTTCCTTCTTTTCCTGTTGCATATGCTACCAGAAGCTGGTCAGTTTTTCTATTTTTTGTCCTGTCCAGGTAGTAGCGCAATTGTCTGTGTACATCCAAGGTATGTAAGAGCTTTTCTCCCCTGTTCTGTGGATTGGGGAAGAATGTAGGAAGGTGGATAGCCTGATTTAAAGAGACTCTGGATACCACCTTAGGCATAAAAGTAGGATTTGTTCTCATGGACACTATCTTGATGGAAGATCAGGAAGGGTTGTACTGCCATTAATGCCTGTAGTTCAGAGACCCTTCTTGCTGAAGTTATTGCCAGCAGGAAGGCAGTCTTCCAGGATAAGTATTGCAATTCTGCTGTAGCTGCTGGTTCGAAAGGAGGCAGAGTCAGTTTTTCTAGCACAAAGTTCAAGTCCCAAGCTGGCAATGGAGGTTTCCTGGGAGGTTTTACATTTTTAATTCCTCTCAGAAACTGTCTGAGCAGAGGATGCGAGAAGACAGGGGGATCCAAGCTGTATTCTGCTGAAATAGCTGATGCATGTATCTTGATGGAGGAGTAGGACAGGCCTGTATGGAAGAGCTCCGCCAAGTACTCCAGGATGTTGGCTATGTTTACCAGAGTCACATCTTGCCCCTTTGCAGTACTCCTGATGAGATATCTTTTCCATTTTGCTGCATAATTCTTTCTTGTTGAAGGTCTACGAGCCTCCAGGATTATGTCTTTAACCCTTTGGGATATATTTGGGTTAATTGCTGTTATGTAATGTTCCAGGCAGTTAGCTGCAGAGTTTTTAGGTTTGGATGCAGAATTTTGTAGTTCTGTGTCAGCAGTAATGGGATCAGGGGCAGTGTCCATATTGGTTCCCGGGACATGCTCCTCAGCAGTGGATACCAATGTTGTCTTGGCCAGTCTGGGGCTATCAGAATGATCCTCGGACGTTCCTCTTTGATCTTGAGAAGCACCTTGTGCATCAAAGGAAGTGGTGGGAATGCGTATGCTGTCAGGCTTTTCCAACTGAAGGATAGGGAGTCCACCTTCCAAGCAAGTGGGTGGTAAGTCCTTGTGCAGAATTTCTTCAACTGGTGATTGAATGGGGATGCAAACAAGTCTATTTGTGGTAATCCCCACTCTCTTGTGATGGTTTTGAAAATGTCCGGATGCAGCATCCATTCGTGGGCATCTGTTGTAGTTCTGCTTAATATGTCTGCTAGAATGTTTTCCTTCCCTGGAACATAAATTGCCTGTAACTGAATGTTGTAGCTCAGAGCCACATCCCATAGGTCCAGCGCCAACCGGCATAGAGGGTATGAGTGTGTGCCTCCCTGTTTGTTGATGTACCACATAACTGTGGTGTTGTCTGTCCTTATCATCAACTGGCCTTCTTGGAGAAGAGGTCTGAAAGCCTGGATTGCCAATTTTACTGCCATCATTTCTTTTAGATTTATGTGCAGATGCAGCTGGTCTTGAGTCCATAGGCCTTGAATGCACTTGCCCATCATGTGTGCCCCCCAACCAAGGTCTGAGGCATCTGTCGTGATGGTTTGTCTTGGTTGACTTTTGCAGAATGGCAGTCCTGTGTTTGATTGACAGGCCTGAGCCCACCAGAAGAACTCTTGCTTCAGGCATGGGAGCACTGGAATTTTGGTTTCTAGGCTGTGCTTGTGCTGTGACCACAAATTCTTTAGGTACCACTTAAGCTTTCTCATATGAAGCCTGGCATGAGGGACCAGTACTATGCAGGATGCCATGAAGCCTAGAGCTTGTAGCACTTTTCTTGCAGTTAGATGGCTCTGCTTTGTTAATGCCAAGAAGTAGAGAGGAAGTTGCTCTTTTTTTTTTTTTTCTGCAGTTAGAAATGCCATTTGTTTTGATGTGTTCAGTTCTGCACCCAGAAAGGTTATCCTTTGGGATGGAATCAGCCTTGACTTTTTTGTATTGACTGTATATCCCAGGGCTTGTAGCAGGTAGATGACTCTTTGTAAGTCTTCTGTTAGTTTGTTTTTGTTGTCCGCTTGTATCAGGCAGTCGTCCAGGTAGGGATAGATTTGAATTCCCTGAAGTCTGCAATGAGCGATTACTGATGCCAGGCATTTCGTGAACACTCTGGGCGCAGTAGATAAGCCAAAGGGCAATGCTGAGAATTGATAATGCTCTGATCCTGCAAGAAATCTAAGGTATCTTCTGCAAATTGGTCTTATGGGGACGTGCAGGTATGCCTCCTTGAGATCTAGAGTTACCAGCCAAGACTCCTTGCCCAGCATGGGAAGAAGCTGCTGTAGGGTCAGCATTTTGAATTTTGGAACAATGAGGAATGTGTTTAAAGCGGACAGGTCTAGAATAGGCCTCCATTTGTTTTCTTTTCTTGGTACCAGGAAGAGCCTGGAGTAAAATCCCTTCCTTGCTCCATAAATGGTACCTTTTCCACAGCTCGCATTCTTAATAATTGAGATATTTGTTTTAGAGCTTCTGTCCTTTGAGAAGGTGGTAGGTTTGGCATTCCTCTCTTTCCTGGTAGAGTATGGAAATGGAACCTGTAACCTTTGTCTATAGTCTGCAAAATCCATTTTTCTCTTGTAATGCAGTGCCAGTTTCTTGAAAATAATGTTAGCTTTCCGCCTAAGGGTGCTTCTAGTTGTTCCCTGGTTGGCGGTGCCACCGCCAAGTCACTGTGATTGAGTTGTTGTAGTGGTGGTGGCTGTATCCGTGCCTCGTTGGTTGTTACCCTGCCACTGGCGACCCCTGTAGGCACCCCTGGATTGGTTTCTGCCTCTAGAGCGTCTATTCCTGCCTCTTTGTGCCTTAGAGGAGTCTGGAAAGGACCAGTTCTTGGAGGGCCAATTCCTGCTAAACCTTGGAGGTTGAACTTGTAAGAAATCTTTTACTGTTTGCACAGATTTTGCTTTTTCTTCCATCTTTTTTAGTACCTGCTGTGCGGGGGCACCAAATAAATTGACCTTGTCCATAGGTGCATCCAAAAGCTTAGATTTTACATGGTCTGGTAATGCCTGTTCTTTCAACCATGCATGCCTCCTGATAACTGTGCCAGTCATGGCCGATCTAAAGGAAGCCTCCATTGCATCATAGCCACATTTTAAAGAATGGTTACTAACCTGCTGTATGTTATGTAACATTTCTTGAACATACTTCTTATCTAAAGATTCTTCAGAGGACAGCTTTTTAGTCAACTGGTCAAGCATAAACTCTTGATATTGAATCATATGAAATTGGCAGTTCAAAGCTCTAGCTGACAAAGTAGCAGAGGTGTAAACTTTTTTACCCCATCTCTCTAAGGACCTGGATTCCCTTTCAGAGGGGAGGGGGTTTTTAGAAGAAGAAGCTGCTACAGCTTTAGGGCCCTGGGAGATAGTCTCTGGATCTGCAAAAGGGGCCTTATATAAGTGGTGATGAGTGTCCGGGACCCTGTAGTACCTATCGGGCTTAGCAGGAGCCGGAGGTAAAGTATCAGGAGCAGTGCAAGCATCATTAAATGCATCATCAACAACAGATAGGACTGGAGGTATAGCTAAAGGCCTATGCTGTGGCAAGTGTAGAAAGGTCCTAAGCCTTTTTCTAGAATCTGAGAAATCTTGGCCCTGCCACTGAAATTGTTCCCTCATAGCATGCAAGGTTTCCCCAAAGGAAAATTCCTCAGGAGGAGAGGCTGAAGGATGGACTCCTCAGCATCAGAGTCTTCGTAAGGAGAATAAGAAGCCTCAGGAGGGTCTGTATGTTCTGAGTCATCAGAGGAATCATCTGTGGCTACTGGCTCAGGGGCCTCTGCTCTAGGCCTCTTTTCTGGAGGAGGAGAGAGGCCCTGTCTGGATGAGGCTGGGCTCCACGGATTAAAGAGATGAGATCCTCTGCCAAAGAAAGCATATGGGAGCTGGTGCTGGGCCTGTGAGAGGGGGGCTTGGCAGGCACAGGTTTTGATGCTTTGGCTGCTTTAGCCCTGGCAAAGGCCTTAATAGACATAGCTGGAGGGGCCTAGCAGCTCCACGCAGGGGTAGAAATATCTAGGGGAATGGTGTCTGATAAATCCTGTGAAATCGCAACAGAAGGTTGGATTTCAGAAGCCGTTTCTACCAGGATAGAAGAGGCCTCGGTAGAAGGCAAGTTATCCGCTGAAGAAAGAACCGCTTGCTCGGTTTCGGCCGAAACAGAGACACTCGTGGTTTGCTTAACCGCGGTTTCGGCCGAAACCGGACCGCGAGTGTCGGTCCTTTGGCGCTTTTGGTTATTTGCGTAGTCGGAGTATCCGACGGCATAATGTAGGCAAAATCGGAGCCGAAAATCTGCTCAGCAAAGTCCGAGTGACGTCTAAGCGTCCGTCGGTTAAAAGAAGCACAGGCTAGACAAGCTGCTACGTCGTGGTCTGGGCCTAAACAATGAATGCAATAGGAGTGGAAATCTTTATGAGGTATTTGTTTCCCACAAGATAAACAGTTATTAACTTTCTCTGACATCGGCTGAGGCAAGAAAGAGTCCCCAACGGGGTACTTAGCTTTATAGAAGTCTTCGAAGTAGTATTCGGTAGTAGTAATCTCTGGATCTGACCGACCGGCACTTGCGAACAGCTTCTGCTTCGGGCGCCACGCGGCAAGAAAGACTGAGGAAAATGGCGTTGGCTGATGCCTTTATACCCGAAGAACTGCCGCAATGACGTCGGGTGAAGTGCGACACCAGCCGAAGCCAGACCCAGACTTTGGAATCCGGCCGACCGAAGGGCTGCCTGACGACAGGACAACCCATTTGTAAAGACTGCAGATGCATCCTTGAAGGACATCACCCTCAGAAGCCGGATGCCTGCTCAGCGGCTCTGGACCCATCTGAGGGAATGACTTCAGAGTGTCCAATATCTTGAGTATCCAGAGGCCTAGCTGGCTACACGTGGGAGTAGTCAGCGGCCTGTGGCTCTGAGGTAGCGGGCGTCAGGGGCTGCAAAAGCACCTCACTGAGAACAGGTGACTGGCTTAGCAGAAGCCTCATCGTCTGTTATGGATCTCGGATGCCTGTCCTTCTCTTTTTTCCTTGCGTTTAGAAACTCTGGTCGTCGGCTGTTCCGACGGCATTATGTAATTGAATTTTCGGCCAAAGTAATAAGCAAAATTAAACAGACGCTTAATAGTGTGTTTGTTGATTCTAGCACAAAACCGACGGAATACAGTAGGAATGAAAATCCTTATGAGGTATTTGCTTCCCACAAGAAATACAATTTCTGACATCGATCTGGAGCAAGAAAAAAAGTTTCCCCAATGGGGTACTTAGCTTTAATGAAGACGTCAGGTCTGCAATTCGTCTGTGAAAATCTCAGGAGTCAGCCGACCGGCGCTTGCGAGCTGCTTTTGTTTCGGGCACAGCGCGGCAAGAAAGACTGAAGAAAATGGCGTTGGTTGCATCTTTTATAGCCCTGGCGCACTGACGTCAGGGAAGAGGTGACAGCAACAGATGCCAAACCTAGACTTTGGAATTCTGGCCGACTGCGGGTAGCCTGCCAGCAGGATAACCCAAGAGTAATGACTACAACAGTGAAACATGAACATCATCATAGCAATCATCAGATATGGACCAGAGGATGCCTTTGGATCAGATGTAGTCTATACCAGACAGCTTGGAACTATGTTTTCTGAAGCTTCCAGCAAAGTTAGAGGAGGAATTAAAGGAGGGGTAGTTGAAGACTGAAGTCCCTGATCCATGGAAGTAGGAACCTATGTGGTGTCCCTGTCACACCTTGCATCCAGAAAATCTTCCTCACCAATCTCAACACTTCGTCTTCAGTAAGACTTCTAGAAGAATGGGATGACATGACAGAGAATTTGGTCTTTCCAAGAAAGAAGGAAGTCTGTCTGGAAATGGATCCACTCTAGGTGAATACAGTCCTAGGTATGAAAAAGGTAGTAGAAGATGAAGCTTTACTTTGAGGCATCTATTCCAAAGAACCCTGCACCGAAACATGTATTTTTTCTTAAAGCATCAGAACAGAAGACAAGGTTGGATCCGTAGACTAACTGGTAGTAATCTGCTTACAACGATATTGTCTGAGCCGAAGGCTTGACAATGTAGTTCTTGGAGTCAAAGGAGAAGACAGAACTGAAACTCTTGCCTTCGAGCTCGGAACGGATGGATCAGTCAGACTTGCAGAACTTCTCTTAGCCTTCTCTGAAACCTTAGAGAAGGAAAAAGAGGCAGGACTATAAACATCAGATTTGAACGTTTTTCTTTAGGTAAGAAGTTCCAGAAATGACCTCCACAAAAGATGAGGGAATAAGTCCTTTCAGAATCAATTTGTTTTCTCTCTATAACAGCATGATGGCTGAAGGAGCTGCAAATGCAGCAGTCCTGAAGATTTTTTTATTATTTATTTATTTTACATTTGTTAACCGGGCTAGTCTAGCTGGATACATATCCTTTTTCAGTAGAGGCCCGAGGAGAAAAGCTCCAACATAATGGTTAATACAAGTTGAAAATACAAGTTATAAAAAGAGGGTACATGTTACATTTACAAGATGAAAAAAAAATTTCATAGATGTTATATAAGACAAAAGAACAAACAGCAGGTTATACATAGCAGTGATTTCTTATATACTAATAGTATATAGACTAGTTCAAGAATCACCCGCTTACAATTAGGGTTGAGAGATTTTAAAGATCTGCGTAAGGAACATGGACTAAGGAGATATGGGACTAGATGGGTTTGAGATATATAGTTAGTCAGGTTCACGACATGGGCATAGCCATTGTGTCTTGAGATATTCTTTAAGGTTGTTTTTGAACGGATTGTGCGAGGTTGTAATTCTAAGGTAGTTTGGCAGGGAGTTCCACGGCTTGCCAATGGAGTTTGCATAGAGGGCATCACCACCCGAGTTCTTAGGTTTAATGGTTAGGATCTGGGTGCTGTTGGATGATCGAAGACTATTAAGGTTAGTGTATGGGGTCAGAATGCTACACAGTGAGGGAGTTCTATCTGGTTGGTTGATTATTTTACAAGCTTCAGTGAGTTGGTTAAGTTTGAGAAGGTTGGGCAGTTCCAACCAGCCATGTTTCCTCAGGTTAAGACAATAGTGGGTGCGATATGGGGAACCTGTTATAAATCTAGCAATGTGGTTATAGGCAAGAGAGAGCATGTTAAGTTCACGTTTATTGAGGAAAGAAAGGACTGGGGAAGCATAGAGGAGGGTGGAGAGGAGATGTGTGCGGGCAATAGTTAATTTGGCAGTAGGAGTTAAAAAGTTTTTTATTCTGTACATGGATCCAAGTTTTTTGTTAACAGATTTTACGGTTTGGGTAATGTGTATGTCAAATTTGAGCTTATGATCAATAGTTACACCTAGTAATTTGGTACTGGTGACAGGGGTTATGATAGTCCCATTGTTGGATTTAACATGGAAGGTTGTATTGTTATTATTTGGGAGTTCTTTTCCTAGGGGTGAGAAGACGTTGGGGAAAAATAGTAGTAATTTGGTTTTAGTTGGATTGAGTAGGAGTTTCAAGTCGGTGAACCATTTTTCTACTAGAGTAAAACAGAATTGAGTGGTGGTTTGGAGATTCAAGAGGGAGACATCTGAGCAGATCAAGGTGGAGTCGTCGGCATATTGGATGCAGGTGGATTTAGGGATGACTGAGTGAAGGTCATTTATGAAGATGGAAAACAGAAGTGGACCCAATATCGAGCCCTGAGGAACGCCTATGGTATTGGGGAGCAGGCCTGATAGTCTGTTTTGCCACAGGACAGCTTGTTGCCTACCAGTGAGGTAAGCCTTGAACCAGGTTAGTGCTGGGGTGTCCAGATGTAGGGTTGCAAGGGTGTTAAGAAGGAGCTGGTGATTGACCATATCGAATGCTTTTGATAGGTCAAGAAAGAGGGCGGAGGATATTAGTTTGTTATTACGACTGTTATTAATGGAGTCGACAAAGGAAAGGAGGGCAGTGGTTGTACTGTGGTGGGGGCGAAAGCCATGCTGGGAGTTGGACAAGAGATGATTACAGGTTAGGTAGTGAAGGAGTTGTTTGTGGATGCATCTTTCCATAATTTTCGCTATTTGGGACAGTATAGCTATTGGTCTATAGTTTGATATTTCCGTGGAGGTACCTCCTTTGTGAAGCGGAATGATGTAAGAAATCTTCCAAATAGAGGGGATGCTAGCTTCAGTTATAGTTCTATTGATAAGGATTGATATAGGGTAAGCGATTACATCAGATGCAATTTGTAAGAATTCCGCTGGGAGGTGATCAGCCGCTAGGGTGGTTGGTTTGAGCTTTAAGAGGGTACGTATGTAAGAGGAAGAGACTGGCTTTAAAACGAAAGGGGTAGGGGCATCATCATGGGGTTGCGTGGCAGATGGGGGAGAGGAGGTTAGTTGACTGGCTAGAGTTTGGATTGTCTCGGTGAAGAAGGAGTTAAAGGTATTGGCTACTTCTTCCTGCCCTTTCTCAATAAGTTTCTCGGGGGTTGGGGTAGTAGTTTTACCTGGGTGCAGGAGGTTGTTAAAACCTGCCCAGAATTTCTTTGGGTTGTTCTGGTGTTTATGCTGGAGGTGGCAGAAGTATTGTTTTTTGTCTTGGGTAATGGCTGTTTTAGTAGTGTTTCTTAGCTGTTGAAATTTAGTACGATCTTGGGGGGTTTTTGTGGCTCTCCATTTATCCCAGGCTTGGTCACGGAGTTTAATTTTGGTTTTTGTTTCTCTAGTTAGCCAAGGTGCTATCACTTTGGATCTAATTTGTCTATGTGGGGCATGTGAGTCAAGTATCTTAAGGAATGTGTCGTTGAAGTGGGACACACTCTCCTGGAGGGGTAGAGTTTTTAATATGGTCCAGTTGCAGGATTTTAGGTCAGCAAGAAATAGTTGTGGGATAAATTTCTTTTTGTTTCTGATTAGTCTATATAAGGGGGGGGTTGGAAGTTGGGCATTTATGTTTAATATAAGTTATTAGGTGGTCACTGAGGTCACTGGGAAGGGTGCCTGTGGTATAGTTGTTTGAGTCTCTATTGGTAAGGATCCAGTCAATGGTACTTTCTTTTTGGAGAGTATTGCCTATTCTGGTTGGGGATAGGATATGTTGGGAAAAACCATATAGGTTAATAGGTTGTGGGGTTGTATGGGTAGAACAGAGAGACCAGTCAATATTAACTTCCCCCAAGTACTATGGTTTCTTGTGGGTAGCTGGTGGCTAACCAGCACAGGGTTTGCTCCAGGTTTTCTGTATTCTTCCCTGGTGGGATATAGGTAACAATGAGGTTGATGCATTTTTGAGTGTTTAGGCATATCTTTAGGGCAATAAGTTCTAAGTTAGAGATTATAGGGGGTTGTAATGGATTCCTAAGGATATTCAGGGTATTTCTAAACATAACAGCTATTCCTCCCCCTTTTTTCTTTGCACGATCAGCCCTGAAGATATTATACCCGGGTGGGAGGATCTCTTGATCCTTAGTGGTGGGTTTTAGCCATGTTTCAGTTAGACACATAATGTCAGG